>NW_007232451.1:0-87820 GCF_000164805.1 Carlito syrichta
AGCTTTGGATGGAGTGTTCTGTAGGTATCAATTAAGTCCACTTGGTCCAAAGTCACATTGAGGTTCCGGATCTCCTTGCTGATTTTTTGTCCTGATGATCTGTCTAGTGTTGTGAGTGGGATATTAAAGTCCCCAGTTATGCTAGTGTTAGAGTCGATATGTTTCTTTAGTTTTCCAAGAAGTTGCTTTATGAAAGTTGGCGCACCTATGTTGGGTGCATATATGTTTAGGATAGATATTTCTTGTTGATGGATTGAGCCTTTTATCATTATGCAGTGGCCTTCTGTATCTTTATTGGTTTTTAATAGCTTGAAGGTATTTTGTCTGAAATTAAGATCGCTACTCTTCCTTTCTTTTGTATTCCGTTCGCCTGAAAGTTTGTTTCCCATCCTCTTACTTTGAGTCTGTGGGTGTCCTTTCTGTGAGGTGAGTCTCCTGAAGGCAATAGATTGTTGTCAGATGATATTTTATCCATTTTGCCATTCTATGTCTTTTCAGTGGTACATTTAGTCTGTTCATATTTAGGCTAATAATTGAAATGCAAGAGTTGATCCCTGTCATAAGTTTCTTACAGAGTTGTTCCTGTTTGTTTGTTGTCTTTCTTTGGGTTTTGGAGTTGGTTCATGTGTATTTTTAATCTTTTCCCTGTACTCTTGTGAAGAATGCTGTTGTTCTTTTTTTTTTTTTCTTCTGTGTTCAGTACTTTCTTAAGTGTTTCTTATAGAGGTGGTCTGGTGGCAGCGTAGGTTCTTAGGGATTGGATATCTGGAAAAGATTTCAATTCTCCCTCACTAATGAAGCTTAGTTTGGCTGGGTAGGTAATTCTTGGTTGAAATTGTTTCTGTTTTACAACTTTGAAGATAGGGCTCCAGGCTCTCCTGGCCTGAAGGATTTCTGTGGATAAATCTGCTGCTATTCTAATTGGTTTTCCCTGGTAGGTAGTCTGGCCTTTTTCTCTTGCTGCCTTTAGGATTTTTCCTTTTATAGCTACTTTGTTTAGGCGAATTATTATGTATCTGGGAGTTGGTCTTCTCATTTGTTGTCTTTCAGGGGTTCTCTGAATCTCTTGTGTTTGAATTTTTTCATCCTTGATGAGATGAGGGAAGTTTTCTTGAATGATTTCATAAAATGTTTGTTCCAGTGTGGCTTCTGTTTCTCTCTCTGCCTCAGGAAGCCCAATTCCTCTTAGATTTGGTCTCTTGAAGTGATCATTCATGTCTTACAGGTTTTGTTCTGTCTTTTTGAGCTTCTTTTTATGCTTTTGACAGTTTGGGTTAGTTCTGTGTTTTGGTCTTTGAGCTCTGAGATTCTTTCTTCTGCTTGTCTGATTCTGCTTTCCATGCTTATTAGTCTGTTGTTCATTTCCATCACAGTATTCTTTATTGCTATCATTTCTGACATCAGCTCCTTCCTATTTTCCTCTCGTCTCTCCTCAATTTTTTTAATTCTCTCCATTAATGTCTTGATGTCTGGGTTTGTTGCATGAAACCAGGCATTCTGGGGGCTCTTCATTGTTTGTGTTCCAGAATCTGTTTTCTCAGTGTCTGATTTCCCAGGGGTCTGTGTGAGACCTATATTCTTCTTTTGGTTTTTCTTCATTTGTGCAGTTTTTTCCCCCTCCCTACTTTTTCTTTCCCTCCACATCACTGTCTTCTTTAATTCTGTTATTCAGGGGTAAAGGGATTGGTTTTACTTCTGTTTGTTCAATCTCCTATTCTTTATGTATGCCCTCTTACTTTGTTCAATTCTAGAGTTGCACTGTAGGTTGGAGGTGATCCTTTTTGCAGTTTTGAGATTTACTTAGGGTGGGAGCTGTGATTCAAAATCTATCTGCAGGTCCTGGTATTCGCTGACAGGTGTGTGGATAATTTGGAACCCACTTCCCACTGCCCTGGAATCTGTCCATGCAGTGGGGCTGTAGGTTTACTCACTGAAATAAAATGTGGTTAGCAGAGGGGAGAAAATGGAGCAGATAGTGGGTTGAAGAGGGGAGTGGAGAGATAGAAGAGTAAGGGGGGAAACAAATGAGTGTGCCAACAAATAGAGAGAGAGGCCCATACTGAAACAGATGAAAACAATAGACCACAGCTACAGACGAACCAACTCTCATACAGAAAATAAAAAATAAAAATAAAGCATATAGTGATGCTAACGTACAAGCTAACCAACCACCTTGTTAGTGTGCTATTCCTCTATACAAAGATGTGGTTTACAGAGAGAAGAAAAGAGAAGAAAAGGAAAAGGAATAAGGAAAAAAGGGAACAATACAGTAGGAATAGTATTAAGTCATTAAACTAATAGAATCAATGAAGCACACTCTGAGACATTTCGTTTAAGTCCAATGTCCTTTCAGGTCTGATTTCTAGTTTTTTTTCAAGCTGGTAAATTAGTTTGCAGTTAGGGTCAGTTGCCCCTGGTCTGCTGTGAAGGACAGTTCAGATTACCCTCCGTTCAGCACTCTGGCCTACGTCTTTATCAAGCTTGTTTTTCCTGTTTTGGTGTTGTTACCTTGAATCGCCAGCAGTTGTTGCTATCTCAGCTGCTTGCCCCAGAGGGGGTGGGGCCGGACAGGAACAAGATGGCTGCCTGCCTCAGGGCAGGCAACAAGAGCCTTTTGGCGGGCAGGCAGGACAGTCTCGGTTGCAGGAGAGGTGGCAGCGATCCCAGCAGATCTTCCCTGAAGGGGTTTGATGTGGATTGCCTCGGGCTGGGTGATGTGATGTGCTACGGCCATCACAAAGGCCACAGTGGTGGCGGTGGCAGCAGCAGGTGGCGGGGGGAGGGACTGCGGCGGCGGCGGTGGTGTCACCGTTTGCACCACAGTGACTGTCCAGTCTGTTGTGATGTCCCAGCGGTGGCAACGGCCGAGCTCCGTATGAAGAGCAAGCTGCGATGTTTGGGTTCACAGCCCCCCGGGGTGAGAGTCAGAGACCCACTGCAGATCTCCTTTGCAGAGGGCTTCAGAGACCGGGTTGCCCCATCGTCATCTTGCCACTTCCTAGAAAATATTTTTTATTTATGTCTTTTTAATACCTCCACTGCTTATCATATCATGGTTCTTGGCATATGGTAAATGCTCAATAATTCTTTTTAAAAAAAGATTGAATGAATAAATTTCTATTGAGAATTTTGGGCTTTAAGATTTTTTTCCTTCCCCTCTTGCTCCTTTTTTTGGGGTGTGTGTTGGGAATCTCATTCTGTTACCTGGGCTAGAGTGGAGTGGTATGATCATGGCTCACCACAGCCTCAGCCTCCTGGGTTCATGCAATCCTTTTGCCTCAGCCTCTTAAGTAGTTGGGATTATGGGTGTGTGCCACCATGCCTGGCTAATTTTTGTGATTTTTCATAGAGATAAGGTCTCACTATGTTGCCCAGGCTGCTATTGAACTCCTAGGCTCAAGCAGTCCTCCTGCTGCGGCCTCCCAAAGTGCTGGGATTACAGGCATGAACTACCATACCTGTTCAAAATAATCTGAATTCAGTTTCTTAATTAAGCTAACTCTAGGTGATACTTCCAGTTAAGTACAGTAACTTAACCAATTTTCTCCCAGAATTTCTAAAACTGCCAAGCAGAGTTGGAAGTAATTTTTGTCATTTTCTTAAAAATTATATGAATTGCCTTACTTTGTGCTACACAATTTCTTTATGTAGTAAGGTAGACAAAATGAGCTGTTGCCATAGTGACCTACAAGGGAAATTATAGGGAGAAGATAAGATTCAGTTTATTTATTTAATTTTATTTTTTGAGTTGGATTCTCGCTCTATCACCTAGACTGGAGTGCAGTGGCCGCTCCTGGCCACCGCACCCTCGACCTGCTGGGCTCCGGTGATCGTTCTGCCTCAGCCCTCCAAGTAGCTGGAACTACAGGTGCGTGCTACCATAACCAGCTAATTTTTTTTTATTTATTGTGGAGATGAGATCTCACCAAGTTGCCTAGGTGGGTCTCGAACCCTCAGGCTCAGGCAATCCACTCACCCAGCCTCCCAAAGCATGGGATTACAGGCTGAGCCACCGAGCCCGGCTAAGATTCAGTTTAGATAAAAGTGCTATAATGATGGAACACATGGAGAAAAAAATATGGAGGGAAAGCCCAGAAAAGGAGTGTGCCCTTAGACCAGTGGTCCCCAATCTTTTTGGCATCAGGGACCAGTTTCCGGGAAGACAGTTTTTCCACAGACTGGCAGGTGGGATTGTTTGGGATGATTCAAGCTCATTACATTTATTGTGCACCTTGATATTATAACTTTGTAATATATAATGACATAATTATATAACTCACCATATTGTAGAATCAGTGGGAGCCCTGAGCTTGTTTTCGTGCAACTGGATGGTCCCATCTGGGGGTCAGAGGAGACAGCACTCGTATCACCGCCTCAGCTCCATCTCAGATCATCAGGCATTAGATTTTCATAAGGAGCATGCAACCTAGATCCCTCACAGGTGTAGTTCACAATAGGGTTCATGCTCCTATGAAAATCTAATACAGCTGCTGATCTGGCAGAAGGCAGAGCTCAGGCTGTAATGCAAGCAATGGGGAGCAGCTGTAAATACAGGTAAAGCTTCCTATTCTCTTCTGCCGCTCACCTTCTGCAGTGCAGCCTGGTTCCTAACAGGCCAGATGTTGGAGATCCCTGCCTTAGACAACAGTGGTCAAACTCATGGGCAGATGGGTGACACATTTGTTGGGAACTCAGAGAATAGTTCTGCTCTACAGAGTTATTTGTTGACTTTAGATACAGTGTAGCATTTTAAAGCAACTGTTTATAGCTCTAGAACCCTTAAACTGAAAAAATCTAGAGGTATACGGTTGGGGTCAGCCAAAGCATAGTAGCTTCAGGTAACTGGAAGTGTATTGGTAACTCTTATTCCATTTCAATGATGTAAGGATCTGGGGAATTTTTACTGCCATGAACTTTGCCTTTTTTTTTTTTTTTTTGAGTTGGAGTCTCACTCTGTCGCCCAGACTGGAGTGCAGTGGCCGCTCCCGGCCACCGCAGCCTCGACCTGCTGGGCTCCGGCGATCCTTCCACCTCAGCCTTCCGAGTAGCCGGAATTACAGGCGCGCGCTACCACGCCTGGCTGATTTTTTGATTTATTGTAGAGATGAGGTCTCACTGCCCAGGCGGGTCTCGAACCCATGGGCTCAGGCAATCCACTCACCCCAGCCTCCCAAAGGCATGGGATTACAGGCTGAGCCACCGAGCCCGGCTGAACTTTGCCCTTTTACTTTGGAGATGATACTCTTTTGGGTCTGCTCACTCCTTTCTGATGGGACTTTACCTGGCATCACACATGTATGTACAACACTCAGAATTGGAACCCCTGCACATCTCTGGGATTTGCTCTTGTGCATCTCCTCGTTCTCTGCCCTGCATATTTTGGTTGTCTTGGCCTTCTCAGATAAACTCTTGTTTCTTTATCTGAGGAGCACTGCTGCCTTCCCCTGTGCCCCACCTCCTTCCCTTTCCCCCTCCCTTCTCTGTATCCCGGAAACTCCCTCCAGGCTGTACACTGGGGTAACAGGGCTCACCTTGTCTGTTTCCCTTTTTTCAGAGATCGTTTCTCTGTGCCGCCTGGTGTCTTAATGTCCAAAGACTGTGGTTTATGTAAATTTTTTCTCTGTTTTAAGTTGTTTAAGGTGGGAGAATAAATCCAATCCATTACTATCATGTCTAGAGATAGAAGTTCCTCTGTCTTTAAATAAGGCTCATAGGTACATAAAATTTGCATTGATTTCATTTATTATAATTAGATAGACTGTAGAAATGTTGGAGAGTTAAAATCCTCAGAGTCCTTCATATGCAATTTATCCCCATGATTTATCAAGTTCTTCCTGTTTGATCAGGCTCTGAACTGAGCTTGGGAATGGTACAGCAAGGAAAAAAAAGTATGGTCCTTGTTCATGCATTTGCCTTTGCGTTAAGTTAACTTTAAAAATGTTAAAGTTGGCACGTAGCTGGAGAATTAAGACATGATGGATAAGATTACTATATTTTCCCACTAATGTAAATGTTTCTATTTATGTGATACTTAAATTTGGGTCAGTTTCAGAAAACTGTGCTATCACAGGGCAGGCCAAGAGGAAAGACTGTTTCTATAGCAGTAGTACATTTTTTCTGAATAATAGAGCAGAATTGGAATGCTGAGATATATAATTAGCTTCTGCATTTTGTGTCTGAGAAGAATGAGGCTCAGAGATAATAAGCTCGTACAACTAGTCAGTATCAGAGTTGGAACTAATTTCTAGCTTAATGCTTTTTCCATCCAATTATACTATCCTAAGCAAGTCCTTGTACCCTTTAAGCCTCCAGACACACGTGCTGTTCCTCTTCCTTCTGATCCTAAGTGAGGAATGTAAGTCCTGAGGACTCAGCCAGCCTGCTCTCTTGCAAACTTCCTTCTGTGCCATTGAAACACTGCCACACTTTTGACATGAATTGAGGTATTTGGCCGATAACTTTGGCTGCATTATTTATACATGTGTTGCACTGAATCCTAGCACAGGGCATGCAATGAGCAATTGGAAGGCAGTTGAAATAGTGACCATTATTTTGAAAGTTAATATTTGCATTTCAGCTAGAGCTACTGTTGGCCTGTTTGATATTGACTTGAGTTGCTAAGTAATGTCAGAAGGTCAAAACAATTTTAAGAGTTGTGTGGACTATATCTGGTGACAGTCTGGCACATGGCCTCTGTTTCCTTAAGGTGGCCTCCATATTGAACCAGGACAGATTAGTCTTGTTATTTTTAAAGAATCCTGAATCCGTTGGGCTTTGGTGATACCGAAGAGGCAAACCCACGCTGTCTGGTGCAATTATAGACAAAGACATGAAGTCCTTTAGGGTCTCAGTTCGGAAAAGGAGCCTGAGCTTGGCAGTCAAGTCTGTATACATGTAGGGACAAGAAGAAAAGATGCAAACAATTGGGTTTGTCAATCTTCCTTTTGTTTTCTTTCTTTTTTGACTGTGAAAAGAAAAAAACTAACGGTGAAGGAGGTTATAGATGATTTCTTGTAATAATCACTACATTAACAGGTGGTCATGACAACTGACTCTCTATGGAAAAAAGTCTATAGCATTTGATCATTTCCTGGTGTACATATTTTTACCATGGCTGATTTCAAGCTTCCACATTGATGTCACTGACTGCAGAGCTGGGAAGGGGTGCACAGTCGCACCCCATCTTGTGGCATTTCCACCCTACAGATGTGAGAGATGGGAATCAACTCAAGAGCAGACATAATAGTAAAATGTAGTAGAGCAATTAGTAAATGATATATTTTGAATATTTATTATTTTTATTTTTAGTGTAATTTAATTTTTATGATGGCTTTGTTTAACAACTGGCTAACATGATTCTGAAAATTCAGTCTGCTCCCTCAAGTTTTAATGAGCTGACTGTAGTATACCACTGAAAATAAGTCATGCTCATTGAGTCTACTACTGCTAGGCGTGGTCTAAGTGTTTTCTGTGAATTATTCCATCCTCAAAGTAACGTTTTGAAGTAGGTGCTTATTAAATTATCCCCATTTTGCAGTTTATAAAAGTGAGTCACATAGAGGTTAAATAACTTGTCCCAGGCCACAGTCTGGAAGTGGCAGAGCTGGGAGTCAAAACCAGGCAACCTGTCTCTAGAGCCTGTGCTCTTAACCACCATGCTGTACTGCCTGTTGAGGTTCCAGATATTGAATGTGGGACTATAGTAGCTGTGATACATTTTCAGTGAATTACTCATGCTTCAGAATTACTTTAGGATGTATTTTAATAATTGTTTAGATTTTAGTTTATTTGAATTTTATTTATCAAAGAGTGTTACAATCCTTAGCATGTGAAATGTTTCTATAAATGAAAAAGAAAGGTGATTCTTTCTTCAGTAGAAAAACAGACCAGAGACGTCAATAGACAGTTCATAAGAGAAGAACTAACAATGGCCTGTAGACATTGAAGACAAGGACAGTGTCCATTTTGTTCATCACAATATTACCCAACCCTTGCAGAGTGCCTGACACATAGCAGGGCTCTGTTAGTATTATTTTAGTACCCATTAATTTTTTTTCTTTTCGTTGGAGTCTATTCTGATGCCTAGGCTGGAGTGCAATGGCATGTTCACGGGCAGACACCACAGCCTTACCTGTTGGCAGGTGATCCTTCTACCTCAGCCTTCCAAGTAACTGGGACTGCAGGCACGTGCCACCATGCCCAGCTAATTTTTGGATTTATTGTAGAGATGAGGTCTTGCCAAGTTTCCCTTTCAGGCAGTCCTTTTGCTTTCACCTCCCAAAGTGCTGGGATTACAGATGTCAGCCATTGTGCCTGACTCCATTAATTTTTTATGCATCTTAATGTAGCATATATAAAGATTTCTTGTCCTTTGTTTATACGAGGCTATTTTCTAATTAATGTTGCCTTTAGTTAAATAATTTAATTTTTAAAAAGAACATTTCAGGTTATATTGTTAGAGGTATTTTATTATTTGAACTTAGACCCCCTAAGTTCAAATAAGGTTGAAGAGGCCAGACCAGGCATAGTGGCTCACACCTGTGAGAGGCTGGGACTGGAGGATTGCTGGTAGCCAGGAGTTTGAGACCAACCTGGGCAATATAGTGATACCTTGTCTCTACAAAAAGATATAAAAATTAGCTGGATGTGGTAGTGCATGCATGTATCCCAGCTACTTGGGAGGGTGAGGCATGGAAATAACTTGAGCCCAGGAGATTAATGCTGCAGTGAGCTCTTATGGCGCCACTGCACTTCAGCTTGAGTGACAGAGCCAAGACTCTTTCTCTTAAAAAAAAAAAAAAAAGATAAAGAGGCCTAATAGATTACTTTTTAAAAAATTATAATTAAGAATCAATATGTGTTATTTTATGTAATTTCACTAAGTAAAATTGATATTCCTGAGTTTAAGAGACTTAGTGGAATTATGAGAATTTCTAGGACCTTTAAGTTACAAGTAGTGATGTTTTAATGCACTGAGCTGATTTACAAACCTTGTTTGGGAATAGTGAACCCTAAAATTTGATAGACTTATGCTTTCCTTTGTGGTTTTTCCTGGTTTACCATCTCTTAAACGTTATTTTAAACCATGTCAGAGCTCAAATATATTTTAGATGGGTGTTGTGAATTGCTCTGAGAAATAATGAAACATATATCAGCACATTGTTTCTGGTGCTGACAGCTGAATTTTGGAGATTAGGAATTTGAGATTTCTGAACTGGTTTGAAAGAAGTGTTTTTGTTAGGTTAACAGATGTGTCATCTCTTGGCGTAGATAATCATGAGCTTGTTGGAGTATTTCTTTCTGAAGATGGAAAAGGCAGTAAAAGGTGAAGTTAGGGGAGAGAAAAGCACAAACATTGATTGCATGGGTCCCAGGGTCAGATCCAGTGCTAAGTGTGTACATGCATTAATCATTATAGTAAAAGCTTTCTTACTCGGCAATTTGGAAAAAGTGGTGGGGGAGGTAGCAGGGAACCAGTTCCTTTAGAAAATATGCAGTTCACTAAAAGATAATCATATTGCTCTATGTCAGTGGTTACATATCAGAGTACTTGAAACCTCTGGGGTCAGGACGGTTTCTGTATTCTTTTTTTTTTCTTTCTTGAGTTGAAGTCTCACTCTGTCATCCAGGCTGGAGTGCAGTGGCTGCTCCCGGCCACCGCAGCCTCACCTGCTGGGCTCTGGTGATCCTTCCGCCTCAACCTTCCAAGTCGCTGGAACTACAGGCGTGCGCTAACACGTCTGGCTAATTTTTGATTTATTGTAGAGATGAGGTCTCACCAAGTAGCCCAGGCGGGTCTCAAACCCACGGGCTCAGGCAATCCACTCACCTTGGCCTCCCAAAGCGCTGAGATTATAGGCTGAGCCACTGAGCCCGGCCTGTTTTCTGTATTCTAAAAAAACCCCAAATAAAGTTGACCAGAATATCAAGATCTTCTGTTTTTGGCTGAAGTTATTATATTAACCTAATCTGAGTTTTTTGTTGATCAACATATCTGATCAATGAGGTAGTATGTCTTGTACTAGTGAAAAAGGAGAATTAATGATTATTTATTAAATGTCGTTCATTTGGGAGATGACAAAGTCTTCAAGTCACAGGACCCATGAAGGGTAGAATAAAAGGGTTGTTTACTATTGAAAAGGTTAATGATCCTCCATTTGGTCGGTTTTGGGATTTCTCATGCTGCTGCAGATTAAAAACTAAAAACACCACTTTACCCACGTAAATGTTTCCTTTGCTGAACCTCCAGGAGGCAGGAACCTTTCCTTCCTACCCTTATTTTTCCTTCTTCCTTTCCTCTCTTTCTCCTTTCTCTTCATAGTAGCAGTGGTTTTTTTTTTTTTAAGACAGTTTTTCCCAGAAGAGAATTATATTAGCTTCCTATTGCTGCTGTAATGAATTATCACAAACTGAATGGTGGAAACAACACAAATGTATTATCTTACGGTTCTGGAGGTCAGAAGTCTGGAATGAGCCTTATGAGTGTCAACAAAACTGTGCTCTTTCTGGGTGTTGTAGTGGAGATTCTGTTTCCTTGCCTTTTCTGGTTTCTAAAGACAGCCCTCATTTCTTGGCACTTGGCTGTGTCACTTCTGCCTCTGCTTCATTGTCACATTTTTTGAGGACTCTTTGGGTTATATTGGACACCTGAATAATCTAGGATTGGCTTCCCTTCTCAAGATCCTTAACTCAATCATATTAGTAAAGTCTCTCTTGCCACATAAGGTGAGATATTCATAGGTTTTGCAGATTAGAATATGAACATCTTTGGGGGCACTATTATTCTACCTGCCACAGAAATTTTTAGAACTTTTTGGTAAGATACCAGGTAGCACAACTTTTCCTATATTAATTGATCATAACAGAGACCAGAAATGGTGTCTGCAACCTTTAGAGAAATCATTATGATTTTCTTTAATGCATAAAAATATGATTTAATAAAAAATAAAATATGACAAGATTGGCTAATTTGTATTATACTTCATTGAATAAAAATGTGGGGAAATATTCAAAAGAAATATGATTTACTGCCTTGCCCTAGAGTTTTGTAATAAAATACTAAGGCTATTGAAATGAAAATTTTCTCCATAGTATCTCGTTATAAGTATTATTTTCACAAATTGCTTTCCAAATAGCCAACCAGCATGTATAAAGAACATTTTTGTCTTCATCTGGAGAGTAAGATAAAGTCAAATGGCTGTTAGATTCTCCTGGCAAGGCTATATTATATTCTTAGTTGATTTAAGTTGTGAAATTGCCTTCAAAACTATTTAAATTTTTGTTCATTTAAGAAAATTATTAGATCAGTAAGGTTACCCAAAGAGGAGCCATCTTTAGACAGGGGAATGCCAGAATGACAAGTGATAGTTCTTGCTAAAGTTTTTTGAGTAAGTACTTTTAGGCCTTTCATCCCCCTTCTTAAAAAAATGTATTTAATGTTTTGAATATTTTTTTAAAAGGTGGCTTAAAACCATACCCATTTATTACCTCACAGTTTCCAGGATCAGGAGCTTGGTAGGTGAGTTTTCTGCCCAGGGTCTCATAAAGGCTGCATTTGTATTTGGTATTTATTAATTAATAGAATGGCGTGAAACTAGAATCAAGCAGAGCCTACAAAGATCTTTGGTAGGAGAAAATTGTAAAATTGAATATGAACATTATTTCTAACAAACTATACTTTACATATGGTGGAAAAGCCCTGTAAATCATATAAAAAGAAAAAAAACTTATTTATAATACTTTCTCCTTCTTCTTAGATGTATGTTTATGAACATATGAAATTTGAAATGAAGGGAAACGTAGGCTAACCAGGCTGGGAACTTTGAAGCTTGCCGTGTGTTTCCCAGTAACTACCCTCATCTCAGCCCTACACACGATAGGAGATTCCTTTGGAACTGCTTATTTCATAGATAAGGCTTGCTAATAAACTGCCAGGGTGTTGTGAGAGCAACCAGAGAGATTACAAGAGAGTGCTGTTGCTATGCAGTTGAACCATAGGCCTATAATAATGCACTGGGGACAGAGATACGTGCCCTTGCACATGCCACAGCTCAGTGTCTGTGTGAAGTGGATGCAGCCTCCTTTGTGTGCATAGCGGAGTGTACCTGAGGGACTGTAGAAACAGGACTTGCTGTTCTCCAGAAGGAGTAGCTGCTGCTTTTTGCACTGGCTTGGTTTTATAGGAAGCTAAAAACAAACAAACAAACAAACAAAGAATAAGAAGTAAGCAACTTCTCAAGGTTCTTAAATTTTCACCAGTTCATTATCCCTTGTGACTTTGGATTCATCTCATGTTATTGAACTGAATTCATTAAATGGGGAAATACAGCATAAAGTCAGCAGACGATTTTAGGGGCAAAGACATTATGATATTAATGAAATTGAGAGGACTCCTTTCAGAGTGTTTATTTTTCTATTCTAAAACAGCTCCTTTGGTCAAAACTCAGAGCTACCTTGTACAGACCTTTTATTGCTAGAGCCCTAAATGCTCATGGAAATCAGAGGAAGAAAGAAAAGCAAAATAAATTACTCAATTCTGAATGTTTTCAGAGTCAGAGTATGAGATCATGACCTTTCATCATTTTGTTATCAAATAAATTGTATGAAATGATTGTTGTGTCCTAAATGCATGTGTCTGTTTGAATGCTAGCAGATATTTGTTCATAGTAAAGTATATTTTATTTTAACAATCTTGCAGTGCTGTTAATTTAATGTAGTTGGTAACATTGTTTGAATCATCATTGACTAAAATATTTATAGTGAAAAGTGAGATGTTTACACTATTTTATAATCTACCTTCAGGGTCAGTTGTTCCAGTTCAACCTCATTTGCACTCGTGGTGTCCTCTGAAGTGGCTCAAGCTCTGAACTTAGGCGAGGCAGAGGTGCTGGAACTTGGGCTTCAGAGGTGTCTTCCCTTTCCCTTGGTGGGGATCATCTTTAAAGGGCAAGTGCACAGACCTTTCACCCAGTTCTAAAAGCGGAGTGCTTCTACTGGGATTTAAAAATTGCTTGAATCAGTCATATTCCTTTCTGGAAAGAGATGACAGTCTCATGCTAGATAAATACAGTGCTTAATTAATTTACTCCGTGTAGACATGATATACTAAAGCTGTCCTTTCTTGAAAAAATATTGAGTATAAATGCCTCAGCTGGGCTCGGTGGCTCATCCTGTAATTCCAGCACTTGGGAGGCTGAGGCAAGTGGATTGTCTGAGCCTGCAGGTTTGAGAACAGCCTGGGCAACTTGGCGAGACCTCGTCTCTACAATAAAAATAATAATAAAAAAAAATTAGTGGGGCGTGGTAGCAAGTGCTTGTAGTTCCGGCTACTTGGAAGGCTGAGGTGGAAGGATTGCTGGATTCCAGCTGTCAATGCTGGGGTGGCTGTGAGTGTGCCACTGCACTCCTGCCTGGGCAACAGAGTGAGACTCCAATTCAAACAAACAAACAAAACCCAAATGCCTCAAATTTAAAAATTATATATATATATATGTTGGTGTGTGATGGACAACTATGGATAAAATAAAAACAAGTTCTATATACACTGCATGTATTGTGTGTGTTGGCTTTATTTATGGCTCCATTTCCTATTCCCCTCTTTACCTTTCTCTTTTGGTCTAACCTGTCTATAAAACTTACATACTTGCCAGCTACTGTTCTAAATGCTATATCTATGTTAACAACTCCATGAGGTAAATATTGTTAATCCCCATTTTACAGATGAGGAAAGGGGTGCACAGAGAGGTTAAGTGACTTGCCCAAGATCACACAGGGATTATTGGGAGTGGCCCAGCTGTGATTCCAATCCAGTTTGTTTTGCTCTGTAGCCTGGGCTCCCTTGTCTCCCACTGTTCTGCTCCTCATTTATCTTGCTGTGATTTTGTAAGTGACTTCTAGTCATTTTTGGAACATGGTGGAAGTACAAATCAACACACTGATGAAACCTCCTTCAGCATATGTTTTGCCTCTAATTCTTTTTGTTCAATAATATTTTGATTCAGCAGTTAAAATTATAAGTTATAAGAGATCTTGCCAAAATACACCTCTAGAATTATCTTTGGAATCCTGTCATATTCTGGAAAATGCGTTGAGTTGAGAAAGTGCTTTTCATTTTTCAGGACTTAATAGCTCTGTTGTGTAGTGCAATTAGGTTTTTTTTTGCTGAAAGCGCAGCTGTAACTTGCTGTGACAAATGCTGTTGAAGGAAATGGCTGCATTGTGTGAGCAGGGGGGAAGAAAGATGCCTCAATTAAGGTTTTTCTTTGGTCTGTCATAGACTTAATAGGAGGTCAAATCCTGCTCTGAAGGACTGTTAGTGGCAGGTGCTGCTATTTCTGTCACCAGGGCAGCCTCTTTTTTAATGCAGTGACATCCCCAAATAGAAGCATTCTGTCATTCTCTCAATCTTTCCATTTGTGGGAGGATTTTGATCAAAGAGCGTTTTTGCTTTTTATTTATTTGATGAGACATAGCATCATATTTCATGCAAAAATGCCATGTGTAATGATCAA
Source organism: Carlito syrichta (assembly GCF_000164805.1). Lineage (NCBI taxonomy): Eukaryota > Metazoa > Chordata > Mammalia > Primates > Tarsiidae > Carlito > Carlito syrichta. Next base: position 14,511 of record NW_007232451.1, read on the forward strand.
GATAAAATTCAACAAAGTGAAATAGTTTATTTTCTTTGCTCATTTTCATACATGAATTTTGACCTTTAAAAATGAAGTCCTGAGCCGGGCTCAATGGCTCAGCCTGTAATCCTGTGCCTTTGGGAGGCTATGGTGAGTGGATTGCCTGAGCCCGCAGGTTCGAGACCCGCCCGGGCAGGTGAGACCTCATCTCTACAATAAATCAAAAAATCAGCCAGGCGTGGTAGCACGCGCCTATAATTCCGGCTACTCGGAAGGCTGAGGCGGAAGGATCACCGGAGCCCAGCAGGTCAAGGCTGCGGTGGCCGGGAGCGGCCACTGCACTCCAGTCTGGGCAACAGAGTGAGACTCCAACTCAAAAAAAAAAAATGAAGTCCTGTAGAAGTATGTCTTCCTTATACGAACCTGTATTTGTTTATATAGTAAATGTCATGATAAGTGATAACCATTGTGTAATTTTGTCTGTATGTTGGAACCATCACAATTATTGCATTCTTACTCTTATTTTCTCATTGAGAATCAATTTACTTTTGAGTTAGTGAAACAAAAAGCATGTTCGGGCTTAGCAATTTCTTTAAATGAATACTGAAAGATACTGAATTTTTATTTATTTGACTACATGGTAACATTTACTTTCTCTCATGGTTAAAATTAGTCTGTTTAATGCCCACAAAGTTGTTAATAGTTTCAGTTTGAATTTTGGGGGACCTGGAATCTTAGATCCCCTAAAATGACACCATGAAGAAACTCCGGTATAATGGATTAGAACATTTTACACAGAAGGAATAGAATTGAAAAACCAAATAAAAAAATAACAAGGACCAACTAAAAACTTAACCTTGTCTTTAAATTCCCATTTCTCTCCTCCTTTCTTCTAGCCAGTTATCCATTAAGAATTGTTTTTGCTGAAATATAACAGGCTTAAAAAAATAAAAGAACTGTTTTTCTGAATAGTGTTCCTCAAATTTGTTTTATTTTTTAATAGTAGGATACTTGTTTTATTAGTCATTTTTATTTTATTTGTAATGTGAAGATTGGCTGTTGAAGAGGAACAGCTGGGATATTCAAAATTTCTTGTTTCTTTAGGAAAATATATGTTTCTTAATAAATAGCAGAAGAATTAAGTAAATTAACATGGAATTTAAAAAAGTATTTGCCTCATAAATGAGCATTTTAAATGAGAACATATGTATCGTGGGTTCTCATATGATAATGGGTATGACGTTTGAAGGTATGCGAACATGTAACTGTTTCAATCCAATGTTTAGCAGCAGAATTTGAGGTTTTTAGTAATATTCCACATTTAAAACATTTGTTCTTTTTATTTAGCACAAATGTTTCAGAATATTAAAAGTGACTATCTTGGTAAGTAAACATTAGTTTAGATCTTGGAAACGTTTTGCCCCTTACAAGATTTACCTAAAGATGTTTTCAGCTTCTGTGGAATATCTTTTATATTTCATGGTTACTATTTCTAGATTTTTTTTTCTGAAAAATTGTAGGTGTAATAGTAAATTGTCATCTTAATTAAAATTAGTTGTAACCTGATTAAGATGTTTCTTGAACTTCCGTCTTTTTAAGCAGCTTAAAAACATTTGAGTTTATTTTTAAGAGAGTAATTTTAGTTTCAAACAAACAAGAAAAGCCTAATATAAAATTAAGTAAGCTGTTTAAAAGACATGCCACTCACATTATATAACTGCTAAGAATTTTTGTTAGACTTATGCCAGCTGCTGTAATCATTAGAAGTACAGGACATTTCTAACTGCATTATCCATTAGTTAAGAAGTGAGTGCTTTCTCTTGTTTTCAACACAGGCTTGACATTGATGTATCAGATTGTGGCTGCTGAAAATGAGGAAGGCCTTTGACAGGTTACCATGTGTTTACCAGGCAAATGGGAAAATGGGGCTGACACAATATCTTTCTTTCTTTTTTTTTTTTTAGTTGGAGTCTACTTTGTCGCCCAGGCTGGCAAGCAGTGTCACAGTCATGCACTGGCACAATCATGGTTCACTGCAGCCTCGACCTCCTGGGTTTAGGAAGTCTTCCTACCTTAGCCTCCCAAGTAGCTGGGACTACAGGTGTGTGCCACCAGGCCTGACTAATTTTTTAATTTTTATGGTTTTTTTTTTGTAGAGATGAGGTCTTGCTGTGTTGCCCAGACCGGTCTCAAACTCCTAGGCTCAAGCAATCCTCCCACCTCAACCTCCTAAGGTGCTGGGAATACAGGCATGAACCACCACGCCTAACCGAGGCTGACACAGTTTCATTATCAGCTGGAAATTCATATTAAGTTTTTTTTTTCCCCTCCATTTCAAATGAAGGACAATACCTAGTTTACAAATTCATTTTTGCTCTTTACAAATGCATTTAAAATGTCCTTTGTTCCAACCAGAGAATTCAGACACCCAGATGCATGGCCCATTCCCTTCTGGCAACCCTGGGAGAAGAGCTGGCTCTGCATCCCTCCCTGGTGTCAGCAGAGAACCTGGCTTCCTCCTTCCTCCCCTGCCAGGGGCCTTGTGCTTCCCACTTTCTCTGTCAGGTGGCAGCTCTGCCTGGTCACCTGGGCTTCTTGTAAACCTGAGGCGCTCCAGCCTGCAGGTGGCTGCCTCTTGTTGTTTAATGAAACAATGTGATGTAGCAGGAGGTGTGAAACCCGTGGAGTCAGGATGCCTGAAGTGAACCTGATGTTTTCCCCTTATCATGAGACCTTGAGCACAGCACTTACCTTTTTATTTTGGTGCTGGTGGTGGGAGTTTAGTGTATCTGGTGACTAGGTAGGGTTGTATTAGGTTACCCCTGATGTCCCTCTACTTTGACATCAGATGCAGTGATCATATATTTCAGAAGGGGGGTTTATACATGATTACGTTCTTAAAAGAAGGTAGGAAGATAAGATTTGTTTTTGTTTCTGTTTTTTGTTTTTTTCACATAGAATATGCAGATTTTTACACATGATTGAACAAGAAACTCCTTAGAATTAGGATGTTGGTAGTTGGGTGTGTTTTGAATGACTTAGATTCAGTGTATTTCTAACAAAATACCATGGTGTCTGGTAGAGGCAGTATCATTTTGTGCCCTAAATATATTAACATTACACCTAACATGTGCTCTTCAGCTGTTTACTGAAAATATAGTTGTCATTCTTTTACTTTCTATAGCCACATTCATTCAGTGTTACTGGGGGACCAAAATACAAGACAGCAAAATAATATTGATGAGTAAAAATGCTATATTTAAAATCACTGAATATTTGTCAACATTTAAATTGTTGATGGAAGTTCTTAGTTGAAAATAAAGCAGAAAGATTTTTTAAAACTATACTCTTGTGATTGAAAATCTACCTAAAAGATATCAAACTGTTTTCCTGTTCAAGATAGTGGACATAACTGAGCTTTCTGAAGTATCTTGCCACAGAGTGAGTCATGAGTGGTAGCATTGACTGTGGTTTTATCAGCTGTCCCTGTGGAAGGTGGGAGATTAAGTTAAATTTGTGCAGATGCCAGACAATCAGCAATTTATTAAATATTTTAATAATTTGCATATTTTTCTTTGAAGTAGAGCTAAAAGGAGTAGTGTATTGGAGGCTCTAATTTCTTGGGTTTCTAATGTTTCACTACATAAAAATGTAATTTTGAAGATGGCAATATTCATTTTAAAGTTTAATCTATGCTGCCACTTAAATAGCTAGGTTGTGAAGCAAGGTTGTTTCATCTCCTTTTGAAAGGCTTGTATATCCCCAAGTCTCCGGACAGCACCCTGACACTCCGGCAGAAAAAGATGCTGGGGGCATTCAGGAGTTATGCTGCACCCAGGGAGGGGCAGTTGAGATTCGTTCCCTAATGCCAGCCCCATTCCTTGAATACTTGTGGCTGATGAGACCGACTTGAAGTGGGAGAGAGAGAAGGAATTTGGGGTGGGGTGGTGTCGGGGAGACTTAAGGGAGAGCACAAAGAAGAGATCACGGGGCACCAGAGAGATGAGTGCCCTTCAAGAGAGGGTGGGGTTTGGGAGGGGAGAGCCAATCGTGTAGGTGACCCTCACACAATCCTGCCTCCCAGCTGTCCCCTTTGCCATCAGATGCTGAGTGATTTGACATTGCAGGCCACTGTGGAGGGCCATGGGTGCCTGGGGAGGCCACACAGCACTAGGGGAGCCATATCAGTCAGGCTGGCGTAAACCGTTGTCTTAGGTCTCATGCCATAAATTTGACAACTAGCTATTATTCAGAAATTACTGAAGTCTTTATCACTGACTGATAAGCACAGACTACCAGCAGGTGGTAGAAAATGCCATTCTGTTTCTGTTATTAGATTGTGCTCCATCTGCTGATTATAAAAGTATCATTGGTTTATTTATTTTAACCTCTCCATTGAAACTTACTAAGGGAAAACAAATTATAGAATACATTTTACTAGTTATGGGAAATTCCTTTTAATTTGAATAGCAGTTAGTCCATAGAATGATTTTTTTTTAAATGCTGATTCTAAGAAGCCACAGCCATAGTTTTCTTTGTTTAAAAAATGTTAGTTAGACTCAAATGTGTATAATTTCCTTATTTTAACTTAGGAAATGACCACAATATGTCAGGTAAATGGTGGATGATTTTTTTCCTTCTTCTCTGTTATCTTTAAAATAATAATGGAAAACAGGAATTTTAAGTTTTTTCTCATTGCATTAGGTTTTATTAATTCATTATTATGGTTTGTTTTTATTTCAAACCATTCGTGTCTCTGAGTCCTTTTTGTCCTCAAACTTTCTGCTGCAACATTAGTAGCAAATATTAACTATTCCAATATATTTTTGGTATCTTTGAAAAAAAAAATCTGCCTGGACAATCTCAGTTGCTTCTTACAGAGTACTGATTTCCAAATGAAGCCATAAGAAATGGTTATGTGACTTTGCTAGGGCTTGGGTAGGTGGCCCAGGAGTCACTAAAGTGTTACTTGGATGAAGTCATCATAGCCCAGGGTTGGTTCCTAGCTTTGTAGGTGGAGAAACTGAGTCTTGTTAGTGTACCCAACTCATGGAAATTGACCCTTTCTTGGTAAATAAACTCTGAGGTGCCCACTGTGTGAACAAGAGTGTCAACTTCTGTAATATACGGCGAAAAGAATGCAACAGCCAAGTGGATTGGACATTTATGCTGGAGAAAAGATGAGTGCATTTTCCCCATCAGAAAAACTATTTGAGGAGTCACAGTGTGCACAGAAGTGGGAGTTATGTAGATCATTTTGAAGATAAATTTTTTTTTTTTTTTTTTTAGTTGGAGTCTCACTCTGTCGTCCAGGGCTCCAGCGATCCTTCCGCCTCAGCCTTCCAAGTAGCCGGAACTACAGGCACGCGCTACCATGCCCGGCTGATTTTTTGATTTATTGTAGAGATGAGGTCTTGCTGCCCAGGCGGGTCTCGAACCTGCAGGCTCAGGCAATCTACTCACCTCAGCCTCCCAAAGGCACGGGATTACGGGCTGAGCCACCGAGCCCGGCAAATTTTTTTTTTTTTGATGAAGACCAGTTGATCAGTTTTTTCTTTTGCAATTCATGCTTTAGATGTCATATCTAAGTCTTTGCCTAACCCAAGATTATACAGATAATCACCTACATTTTCTCCTAGAAGTTTTATAGTTTTATCTCTTCCATTTAGGACTGTGATTCATTTTGAATTAACTTTTGTATATGATGCTAGTTACATATGCACATTGCAGATGAATGTCTTTGCTCCAGCACTGTTTGTTGAAGAGCCTGTTCTTTCCACCATTGAATTACTTTGGCAGCTCTTTTAAGAATCTGTTGGCCATATATATTGCTGGGTTTCTCTGGACTCTGTTCTGTTCCCTTGACCCATGTGTCTCATTTTATGCCATTACCACATCAAGATGGTTTTAGCTTTAAATGTTGCAGTCAGGTAATGTGAGTTTTGTTCTTTTACAGAATTGTCTTTGCTTCTCTCTTCCTTTATATTTGCTACTCTCTTCCTTTATATTTCCTTTGTACATTTTTTAAGCAGCTTATCAATTTCTGTGAAAATGTTTGCGGTGATTCTGCTTGTGATTGTTTTGAGTCTATAGATCAGTTGGGGAGAATTTACAATGTTAACAGTATTGAGACTTCTAAACCATGAACCATGTATTTAGGTATTCTTGACTTTCTCTCAGCAATCTTCACAGGTATATTATATTAATATTTGGTGGAACATAGACTTGGACTAAGATCTGGGTTGCACTCATGGCTCTGCCACTGACTCTCTCTAAGTGACCTTGGGCTAGCTTCTTACCTTCTGTGAGCCTCAGCTTCCTGATCTATAAAACAGGGTTAATGCCTCACTGGTTTTGTGTAATGGTTACGTTAGTTGAAATATATGTAAAAGGCCTAACATTGTGTCTGGCAAGAAGTTTAGTGCACAACGCAAGTTAGTTGTTGTCATTATCATCATCGTCTTCACCATCATATAATGACAGCCTGGCACAGCCGTCTCTGCCAAATAGTTACTCTTGCCCAGCAAGCAGACGGTTTGTAGCAGCTGCTCAGGGCTTGTGCTAGGTCAGCATGGCTGGTAAACACTGCCAAGTCCTGCTCACTGGTCCTTCCTTTTCTCTATTTCATATTGACCATTCTCCAGCTGTAGCTATTTATCCATTCTTCCTTTGGATTATGTTAATATCATTGATTAGGCCACAGCTTGCCTTTGTATTCAGTCCAGTCTTTCTTAGATTTTCCAATCTTGCTTTCTGCTTTTACTTGGAAGATTTTACCCTCAGTGTTTTTTCTGTCATTGTCTGAACTCTCCTGTTACATGTTTGTTTTATGAGTTTAATTTTTAGAGTGTTGAGCAGCCTCACAGTCACTCGATATTTCATTTTGAGGATTTTGTAGATTGGGCAGTAATTCAAATTGATGAAGATAGCATGTTTTAAATGCTTACACAGGATATTTGTTTTACATTTTTGCCTTATTTATAGGGAAGTGGGGGAGAAAATAGAATAATATTGTTTTATTAAAAAAATTTAAAAGATGAATGAAATGTACAAATAATTTGATATTGTCTAAATCACCTTATGGTTATACTATTACTCTCCATCTTATGAATTCACAAAGGCCATTGTTTTGAAGTCAGAACCTTTACCCTGATCCCTGTGCCAGTGAGGTTTACTGGACAGTACTCTCCTTCTCAGGGTCTTCAGGGAAGTGTGGTTTCTCATGGGAAGATTTTGAACTTCTACATCTATATGGTGCCTACATTTTTATAGAGTCATGATTTAGCTGCAGAAAAAGTGTTCTGTATTTGGGATTAAATATTCTACTTTTGTTTCCGAATCATCAAATAATCATTGCATTTTATTCAGTATTGGTTTTAGACCAAAATATGCCACTTTCTAACTATTTATCTACACATCAGTTTCCTTGTCTCTGAAACGGGAATATTAGTACCTATGTATTTTGAGGATTAAATTAAATTATACTCTTAGAATGGTGCAAGTAGGCACATGGCAGGCACTCATAAATGTTAGCAGCTTATTTTATGCTACTTCTTTGAATAGTGACATCCTATGCTTGCTTTATTCAATAAAAATCATTTAGCCAGACTGATTGCTTAACAAGTTGTTTCCTTCTTAATCATTCTGCTTAAGTGGGAACTATTGAGGATTTAAAAAAAAATTTAAATACGGATCTGCTTATTTTTACTTAGTAGCTGGAATAACTACTGTAGCACATCAGACATAGTATTTTGACTCCATGGTGATACTAATTACAAATTAGAGGTAATAGTAAGTTCAGTTTTGGTTTTTAAGATAGCATGGAAATTTTGTCTTCAAATATTGAATCTGATTTTCCAAAGACCCTGTGTTTTACCTTGTTTCTATATAAACTAACTGAGTCATAAGGAAGGTATTTGATTTGCTAACAACCACATAGGAAATAAAACTCTTGGCTCCCTAGTTTGTTTCCCCAGTCTCAGATGATTCAGTTTCCTTAGAAACTGCATGATGTACATGATTTATGAATTATGTATCAAGCTAGTGTAAGAACTCTGTCAGTTGTTTGGAACTTATTTTACAAACTTAAACAATAATCTGAGTGATTTTCATGAGTTAATGCTGATTTGTGAATAGCTATATATTTATTTAAATATTTAAAATTAAATACAAAATTAAAAATATGGAAAAATTTTTTATATGATTGAAACTTTGTACCCCAAAGGTAATTTGATGAAAAAGAATTCAGAATTTAAAGGAATATAATTTCTTTATTCTTGTACAGTGAATTCAAAATCACTTAAGCAGTCTCATCTTGAAATGTTGGCTCTGGCTTGCATAAAGTCTCACAACCACCCAAACAATGTCAGTTAGACATGATGATGAGGGAGACATTCATTCAATACTGCAGCACTTGGAAAGAAGTTAATAATGCCATAATATACTGCTGGGAAAAACTATCCTTACAAAGAAAAAATAAAAATGAAATATGGGGATAGCAAAGTAGAAACCAAAATTCAGTTTTCACGTGCAAAAATATAGTAGCAAAATTTACTGATTCTACTTTTTGTGGATAAGTCATGAGGGAAAATTGTTCTTATTTGTGGGAGGATAATTATCATCATCAGAATAAAAAGCTTACTCTTAACGAGATCTGGGGAGGATCACAGTTTAGTTTAATGCAGTTATGGTCATTTCCTCTGTGCAAGTGCATTAATGGAACTACTTTAGTGTGGTTGTCAGAGCATTGTCTCTTCTGTGATATGATTCTAAAGAAATATACTATTACAGTATCAGATAAGCTGGTATTTAGCCTCATCAGATTTTAATTGTCAGAAGAGACTAAGATACATTGAGAAGTTTTTGGAGCAAGCAATATAATGTTTCATTCTCTTTAAATTAGTGTACAGTATCAATAAGAAATCTTATTCCCTTCTCTTTAAATTAGTGTACAGTATCAATAAGAAATCTTAGTGGTGCCATTTATTTCTTTGACTCTAGGGTCATAATTACCGTAAATATTTTTTACATTTACTTCTTATCTTACTGACATCTTTTCCCAGAATTGTATTTCAAAGTCACTGTAATAACCTGCTTTTCAGAATCTGGAAATTGTCTAAATCCTTCTGATTGCAGAGTTGCAGGTAATCTGTCTGATTACCATGCATTCAATCCTTAAGGGAAAAATATAATTGTAGTTAGGACCTTTGGGATATTTTGCTACTTAATTATGCATTATATACACCTTGTATCTTGTAGTCTGTATCTTGATAGCTTGATTTCGTGAATGAAACCTGCAATTTTTAAATGATATGTTCAAATTCATGCAGTTAAAAAAAAAAATCCCAGCTAAATTGTAAAAATTTGGAAGTCTGAATTTGATCAGGTGTTTGGTATTCAGGCCTTTAAGAGATTTGGTGAAATGACATCATGACCCTTGACCTCTGTTCTTTGCCTTCATTTCCAGCACCATTAATTCTCACTTCAGATTGAGTTACAGAGAAATTGTACTTGTGCTATTTAGATTCTTCCATGAGCAACAGACATTCTTGTAGCACAGCATCTCAGAAAGTTATCTTAAAGTTTCAAGAGGAGGAATCTTAGAACAACCTAAAGGGCTACCACACCACTAAACAATGTTTGAGTTCTTGGTCTGTTAGGATAGGAGTTGACTTTGGATAGGAGTTGCAGGTGAGGAAAAGTGAAACTTAGGTCTGCCTGTAAGATTCATATTAGAGGTTGTGGGAGTTGGAACAGCAACTCCTCATAGCTTTCTTATCAAAACAGAACCCTGCCTCTGAAAGTGATTGCATCAAAGTTTGATAATTATATCAAAAGAAAAAAGACAGTAGTTAGCTTAAATACAAGATGCTTACATTCAGATTGTTCAGTTAAAGACTGTTTTGCTAATAATTGTCTTTTTTTTTTTATATCTTGCAGTCTCCTGAACACTTAAGAAACTGAAGATGCATTTTAGCAGTGGTGTCACTGTTATTGAGATTAGGGGAGGAAAAAAACACCTCCTATGGAAAACTAAGCAAAGTATCAAGTAAAATTGCAGTGTAAATTTTAAAAGTGATTTCCAAAGGAGTAGAATTTTTCCATACACTCAGTTAATATTGTTCTAGAGTCAGTGGTAGGACTGCCGTAGTGGTTTAAGAGCACAAAGATTTTATAATCTTGGCTCTGCCAATTAACCTAAGTTTCACTTGTCCTCACCTTCAAAATATGGATAACATTTACTTGCAGGATTTTTGTGAGAATCAAATGGGTTGATATATGTAATGCATTGTGCTCAGAACTTAGCATATTTAAGACAGGCCCCAAATGGCAGCCGTTACTGTGTAGATTTCATGTCAGCTACAGTAGAGTATTTTGGGTCATTTGTCAGTACTGTACAGTCTTCTACTGTACGGTATTCTTTCCATGTTCTAGACCTTAAGTATAATGATTTCCCTTTTCTCAAATTGAAGCTGACCTTTTCAAAAGTCTGGAATTTACTGAAGACAAGGAATTATCCAACTCTTTATGAATGGGGATGTTTATATTGGATTGGCTGGCAGCCAGGTGGCAAACAACACTCAAAAGCAGACATAAATTTTTCCCTTTACAAGAGGCCACATGGGGCTACTTTCCTGCATCAGGCTCCCATGGATATCAATGGGTGTAATGTGTGTCCAGCAAGGGAAAGGTCTTGCTACTAAAAAATAGGGCAATGTGCTGTGTATAAGATCAATTAGTATCTTCCCATGAGCTCATGCTTTGTCCTAAAAGATGTGTTTGTCTTGAGGTTCTGTTAGAGTATAGCTAACAGTAAGAGTCAATATTTGATATAATTCTTAGTGGTTGATTCCTTCTTGGATATTCTGAGTTTGTCAAAATACTAGTGGTATTAAAGCCCAAACAAAAATACTTATTGAAATCTTACATGCTACATTTTGCTAAAATGATACTGGCTAAAGGGTTTCCTTTTGTTACCAAATTTTAAAGATTCACTTAAATCTTTTCCTCAAGAGTTTTCAGAGAAGTGGTACTTGAACTCTTAAAGCTAAGAAAATTTTTGTTCATTGTCTGTGGAGATCATAAAATGTATTTTAATTATTTATAGAATTATAAAGTTTAAGCATATTACTCATGTTATTAATTCATGTAATTTTGTTTATAATACTATTTTCAAACTTGTTTTCTGATTATTTCTTAAATATAAAAATTAAATAAATTAGTGATAAAACAAATAATCAAGAAATAGATGTTAGGGAGTTAGAAACCAGTTTTACTTTCTCCCTTAATAATGATTATGTGACATGTTTTAGTAAGATTAGAACATTTAGTACATTTTATATTACTGCTTCTTTAGGCTTACATTATAATTTTTCCCTGTATACAAGTTTTGTTTTATTTTATTATACACAAGTCCTGTATAAACATATACAGAGTCTTTGGTTTCTCCATGTAATTCTAAAGATGAAGGTGTATTCTGGGGGTGGGGGGAAGGGGAGAGTTTTAATTCTTTCTGGATATTTAGTAGAGAAGGCATCTCTGATCCTTAGCTAGCTTGTGAATAATACATATTAAATAAATATACATTCCTAGTAGGGAAAAAAATTTTATAGGGCCCTTTCATATCATTATTTTATTAGTCTCAGATAATATTTACCAATTTTACAGCAAAGAGACCTGAGAATCAGAGAGTTTAAAATGTTTTGCTTAAGTTCATACAAGTGACAGTGTTTCAACAAGTATCTCCTGATTATATGTAAAAACAGCTTTTGAGACTGGGAAAATGAGACATGGAGTTTTCATACTGGATGGCATCCTAGAACAAAAAGAGGACTTGAATGAAAATCCATGATGAAATCCATGGAGAGTCTGGAGTTTAGTTTTTTGGTTTTTTTTGAGTTGGAGTCTCACTCTGTTGTCCAGACTGGAGTGCAATGACTGCTCCCGGCCATTGCAGCCTCGACCCACTGGGCTCTGGCGATCCTTCCGCCTCAGCCTTCTGAGTAGCCGGAATTACAGGCACATGCTACCACGCCCGGCTAATTTTTTTGATTTATTGTAGAGATGAGGTCTCGCCAAGTTGCCCAGGCGGGTCTCGAACCTGCGGGCTCAGGCAGTCCACTCACTTCAGCCTCCCAAAGTGTGGGATTACAGGCTGAGCCACTGAGCCTGGCCTGGAGTTTAATTTTTTAAAAAGTGTATAAGGGGTTAGAAATTCTTTAGGGGATCATAAGGGAAAACATTTGAACAGAGGAAAATTTTGCACATGTGCAAGTAAATATGAGTTGGTTTTTTTATTTTTTAAATCTTACTATTGCTTTTAATAGATGAACTTTAGAAATAACTTAAATGATAGTCTTATAGTGGATAAATTAATGATTGCATAACTGGGCAATCCATTACCTCATATCACTTTAAAAAGTGAACTAGATTTGTATCAATCTCTATTGATAACTCTATTGGTAACTCTTAAACAGTAAATAAGGCTGGTCCGAAGGTAGTGTGTTATCTCAATTGATTGTTCTCAGTCAGTTACAGATCACAGCCATCCCTGTTGTTCACGTGGGGACAACGAGGTTGCCAGGATGATAGGTTTCCCCCTCCTACTACCCCTGGCCCTACTTCTCTTGTCCGAGAATGTCTGTGCTCAAAACTCAAAATTTCTTTCAACAGCAAGGTTTTTCCTGTGGGCTGGGCCCTACCGGTCTGCGTTCCAGCTCCCCACCTATATACACTCAGTGTGAAGAGCAATAATATTTTGAAATGAACCTTTTTTCCTTAACAGTGGGTCTCAACAATGGGCTGAAAATATTCAGTAAACCATGCTGTAAACAGATGTATTGTCATCCAGGCTTTGTTGTTCAGAGTAGGTTTAGCATAATTCTTAAGGACTCTAGGATTTTCAGAATAGTAAATGAGCACCGACTTCAACTTAGCCTGTCCTTTGAAGAGAGTTGGACTGTCCTTTGACAGTCAGGCATTGACTTCTCTTCTCTAAATATTAAAGTTCTGAATGGCATCTTTGTTCAATAGAAGGCTGTTTTGTCCATGTTGATAATGTGTTGTTTAGTGTAGCCACCTTCAGTGACCTTAGCTAGAAATTCCGAATAAATCTTCTCCATCAGCCCTTGATGTTTCACCTTGTAATTTTATGTTATAGAGATGGCTTCTTTCTTTAAACCTTGTGAACCAACCTCTGCTAGCTTTAGCCTTTTCTTCTGCAGCTTCCTCGTCTCTCTCACTCTTCACAGAATCAAAGAGTTAGGGCCTTGCTCTGGATTAGGCTTTGGCTTAAGTGAATGTTGTGTAATACCTGGTTTGATTGTCTATCCAGACCACTCAAACTTTTCCATATCAGCAATAAGACTGTTTTGCTTTCTTATCACTTATGTGTTCACTGGAGTAGCACTTTTAATTTTCTTCAGTAACTTTTCCTTTGCATCCCTTGACTAATTGGTGCAAGAGGTCTAGCTTTTAGTCTTTCTAACCTGAATCATTTTAAGCTTTTGATTTAAAGTGAGAGACATGTGACTCTTCCTTATCACTTGAACACTTAGAGGCCATTGTAGGGTTATTAACTGGCCTAGTTTCAGTATTGTGGTTGTGTCTTGGGGAATAGGGAGGCTGGAGAAGAAGGAGAGAGACTGGGGTAACAGCTGATTAGAGGAGCAGTCACAAAGCACTCATTGATTAAATTTGCCATTTTAGGGCAACCCCTTTGGGTCCCCTCCCACTGTGGAAGCTTTTCTGTCCTCTCAATTAATTCTGCTTTCAAAAAAAATTTGTCATTTTATGTAGGTATGATCTGTGGTACACTAAAACAATTACAAGAGTTAACATTAAGAATCGCTGATTATACATCACCACAACCGATACGTACCATAATGATGAAAAGCTTTGAATAGTGTGAGAGTTACCAAAATGTGACACAGAGACAAACAGTGAGCACATGCTGTTGGAAAAATGGTTCAGAAAGACTTGCTCACTGTAAGACTGCCACAAACTTTGTAAAAAATGCAGTATCTCCAAAGTGTGGTAAAGCTAAGGGCAATCAACAAGGTATACTTGTTTCCATATCTCTAAATAAAAAGTTTATACTGTGATTTTTTAAAAAATATGCCAACTGCAGACATTTGCAACTAATTCCTGTTACCGCAGGTGAAGATTGACCCTGCTTAGTCGCCTCTTTCCTTCCTTCTTTCTAAACCTGTTATATCACTATAAGATACAATAATTTTTTTGCGGTTTGGTTTTTTGATAATTTAGTTTTACTTTTTATCAAATTGTTGATGCATAGAACTTAAAGATGAAATACTTCTGCAAAGCTTATAGAAATGAACCACTCACCCCACCACTGTCAACCATTGCTTGAGTTCTAGAGTCAAGTACTTCACACTTCTGACTGTTTCTGTTGGTATTTAAATCATATCATTAAATAGCATATTTTTAGATCTCCATGTTGATTTTCTGTTTTGTGCATTGTCTGTGAGACTCTTTCTCTGAAAGAGAATATACAGCTCACTCTCTACCCTTCTGCCACCACATTTATCAGATTCTCCATCCTGTCCTCCCTGTGTAGCTATGATGTCATTTGTCTTGATTGCTATTCTGTGTCACGTCATTGTGACTTCATAAGTGCTGTTCACAGCTGAGGTCACTGTAATAGAATGACCTTTCTTGTATAACTTTCTGTATTCTTTGGAGTTAAAAATTGTCTTGCTTCTTGGCTTAATTTTCTATGTACTTGTCACAGATTCATCCCCTGTTGCTGAATTGTTCTCTCCAAACATTCAAACACCTGAGGTATTTTTATCATTTTTGAACTTATTTTCCCAGTACCCTGTGAGCAGTTCGTTCCCTCTTTACGGTGTCTTCTGGGCACAGGGAACCATCATTTTGGGGATACCATTTGCCTGTCTCCGTGTTTGATCCCTGTTTGCTGGGTCCCATGTCTTCCTCTTTCTTGGTTTGCAACCTTGTTTTGGCAAACTACCTTCCCAAGAAATAGCAACCTGAGGAAAGGAGGATGGAAGAGAAATGTTTTGAGACCTCGGTATTCTAGAAACATTTTTATTGCTGCCCTTACACTTAACTGATAATGTTAGGTTAGAAATAAGCTTTTCTTCAGAATTTTGAAAGCACTGATTTTGTGCCTTCCGGATTTTTACTATTAAGTTAAGAAATCTCAAGGTCATTCTCTCTCTCTCTCTCTTTTTTAACCTCCCTTTTCATGGCAGTTTTGGGATAGTGACTATCAGCCCCAGCTTTCTTTTAGGTTGATCTGGGAACTTTGACCAAATTCTGATATGAGAAATTTTGAAGTCATTGATCTGGAGTGGAACTCAAACATGAGTATTTCTGAAAAGCTCCCTAGGTAATTTCAATATGTCACCAGGGTTGAGAACCACTGTTTTAGAGTCTTTTCTTCTTTCTTTGTTTCTAATGTACTGAAATTTCTTGATAATATGCTATGATGTCGGTCTGTTTTCATCCATCATGCTAGGCACTTGCTTGTCTCAATAATCTGGAGATTTATGTTCTTTAATCTGGGGAAATTTTTGGTTTTTTCCTCCAACTGCCTTATTATTCTGTTACTTCTTAAATTTTTTATTATTTGTAAGTCCTCTGCTTGTCTCTTCAATTTTCTGTAACCTTTTGTTTTGATTTTTAAGTTTTTTTCTCAGTTTGGTCTTCCAACCCTTCCATTGAGTTTTCCTTTTCTATTATCATATTTTATTTTCCCAATAATTTATTTTTGTGCTCTGATTATTCTGTTTTTATGGCATCCTATTCATATTTAAGGATGCAGTATCTTCTCTCCTCTCTAAGAATATTAACAACTATTTGTTAAGTGTTTTATCTGCCTTCCAACTTTATTTCCCCTAAATTACTTGAAAAGATCTCTTATTTGTTTTAGTCTCCTACTTTCATATTGGGGATTTTGCTCCGAAACCTTCCTTGGCTGCGGATGTACTCCTGTTTAAGAACTCATCTGGAATGCTCTGTCTGTGTGGTGGACTTGTCAGCTTTCAACTTTGCATTTGATCATCTGACCGGTCTATTGCGATAGGGGAAACTCTAGAAGCAGAATCTTCTTTTCTCTTGGGCAGGTCTTTTCTCTTGAGCAGGTCAGGTCTCAGAGAACACTCTTCAACTCCCCCTTTGGAGCTTTTAATAGGCAGAGGATGGTTGGGGGTCGTTAAATTTTAGATTGTGGCAGCATGTTTAATTTGCCTCTCTCATTTGTGTCTCTTGTCATGTAGATAAGACCCTCTTTCTTTTACTCTCTCCAGAGAACAAACCTCCAGACTTTTGGGGGTTGATTTTCCTGTCTGTGTTAAGGTCCACCCGCCGCAGCTTCCATGTCCGCTTAGCGCTTTCCATTTCCAGTGAGGTTTTGGGGGGCTTTAGGGTATGAATCAGGGTGCTTCTCTCAGTTTTCCTGGATGCTGGCTTAGCATTCACCTGTCTATTAAGTCAGTTGTTCTTTGGCTTTCTGGCTCCTAACTGTTGCTTTTGTCAATTCCTTTTCTTTCTCTTTGTTTGTGGGAGTATATTCTAAATACAAATCCCATGACTATCAATGTAATGTGATTTTAAGACAGAGTGGAGGTAAGCTGTGAGTTCATCTGCTCTGTGTAATCAGAGCTGAATAATGTGATTGTGATAAATAAAAAATGAAGAGATGGGAAATGGCCTTAGATTACCATAATGATTCTATTTTATGTATTAACTCTGAATTTCAGTCAAATTACTTGGTGTATATAATGTATAATGTCTGCAGAAACCTAGCCATGGGTCATGCTTGGTGTTCTTTGGTTGGTGGATCATACTATGATTGGTTGGACTGAAAGTTAAATTTGGAAAAGTTATTTAAACTCTTCTGTTGCAATGCAAGTCTGTAGCCTGTATTGAAATGAAATGTTTGGTTTAGAAACCTTAAAATTGCTGTGTTGGTTTCAACCAAAAAAATCTGACTTTTCTTTTTAAATCAGCTATGACTATATTAGCATCTTAACCATTATTTTCTCAGTACCATTTATGCCTCAACCATACGTCACAAAGAAAATTTAGAAACTGTACCTCATTTCCGTTCTTCCATTGAGCATTTGAAAATAAACTCTTTAATGTTTCATTTTTAAAAGATCTTTTTCTTCTAGCAAATTGATAACCATACTTTAACAAACTTTTAATAAAAATGCTGTTTTTTGGTAAATTGATTGCCATTCCTTGTATATCAGAGACAATAAGGATGTTCTTCAGTGTACATTCATATAAATTTAGAAAGCTAGTCTGAAATTAGTGTATGTCTGCTGGACTAAGAAAAGGCTAGATTTAGAATTTTTACACTACCAGAAACAACCTTTAAAACATTTTCTTGTCCTCTTCAAAAAAAGCACAGTGTTCTTGTCTGTCTCAGAACCTCCCTTGTTGTTAGAATTGTCTGTGGGTAGTTTGAGAGAACTCTAGCATTTTACTTTGAAAAACTTAAAGTCTGTAGAAAGGTTGAAAGAACAACTGTATGAGCACTGTGTATACCCTTCACTTCAGGTCACTGATGGTTAACATTTTGCTGCATTTGTGCTCTGGTTTTCTCTACACTTTTTTTTACTGAACCATTAAACTTTAAGTTTACCATCATGATGTTTTGTTCCTAAATAAGTATGTATGTTGTCAGAATAAGGACATTCTCTTGCATAATCACAATACCCTTTTCAGCCCTAAGAAATAATTGCATAATACCATCTGATATATAATATGCATTCTTCCTGGGTTTTCCTCAACCTTTCACTCCCTGTTCTTCCCTACCCTCCAGGACTCCAAGGATCACACATTGCCTTTTGTTGGAATACATGTTTAGTCTCCTTTTTTCTAGAGTAGTCCCCCTCCTCACCATTTGTCTTATAGAATGGCTCACAATCTAGATGTGTCTTATTTCCTCATGATTAGTTTGAGGTTAAACATTTTGGCAAAAATATTACACAGGTGATGGTGCATACTTCTTACTGTATCATATCAGGAGGCACATGTCAGTGTATCCTACTAATGGTGGTGTAAATTTGATCACTTAGTAGAAATGATGGAGCATGCCTGTAGCCCCAGCTTCTAGGGAGGCCGAGGCAGGAGGAGTACTTGAGCCTAGGAGTTCAAGGCCAGCCTGGGCAGCACAGCAAGACCCCATCTCTTTAAAAAAAAAAAAAAAAGTCACCTAATTGAGATGGTATCTGCTAGATCTCTTCAATGTAAAACACTTTTTTGGTACTTTTTCTGTCTTGTAATTAATGGGTAAATTGTGGGTAATTTATGCATATTGTGTTCCCCAATAGCCTTTTTTTGGAGTTGGCCTTTTAACTGATGGTATTCCTTGATCCTTGCCTGAATCAGTTATTTAATTGTAAATATGGTGATCCCTTCTTGTCTATTAGCTGGCATTCTTCTATAAAGTAGAACTTTCTTTCCTCCCTTCCCTGTTTCTTGACTTTTTTTTTTTTTTAATTCAAGTGTTAGAATCCATTATCATTGCTATTTGTTTTGATGCTTAAATTGCCCCACAGTTGGCTATGGAAGCCCCTCAAAGCTGGCTTTTGCGTCCTTTTACCATGTATTTGCATTAATCTTGGAGCCTTTCTTTGCTTTCTGGCACATGATGTTTCAGGCTCACTTTGTGCTTTCTCTGCCCTGGATTTGGAATTGGTTATTTTTCTAAAGAGTCATCATTTATGACAGTAGGTCTTCGTATTTAGAACTCATGATTTGAGCACTAGTTGTCCTTATTGCTGCCAATTATCACTGTATGTAGACCCTTTTAAAAATTTTAAATTATACATTTACTACTGATGTTTCCTATTCAAATCTGACACTCTAGAGTTCTCTCTTACCTTCTCCCATTCCATCTCCCTGGTTCCCAACAGTGAGAACTCTGGTCCCAACATTAATACATTTGCCTAATTGCTCTCCTCTAATATACACCACATACTGTCTCAGTTATTATGCCTATACCATGACCAGCCTTTTTGGGATCCAGAGTACAGAGAATTCACTCAGACTACTGGAAAATGATGGCGGGATAAAGGATTCAGTGCAAGGATATATAGTAGCTTGACTCTAAGGCAACTTCTGGCATCAGCTCCTCTCACCCACCCACTTTGGTGTCTCTGCATCTCATCTCTCACCTTCACCCTTCCAAGGTGTGGAGGAATTTATTAGGCTGATTATTCATCTTCTAATAAGTAGCGTTCCTGTTGGACAGCTCCAAATCAAGGCAATGAGGGTATCTTTTGTTAAAAGTACCTGTCTGCTTGCTTTTATTTGGTTAGTGTAATCATTGGACAATCTTAGGTGTCATGGATTAGTACAAATAGATTTTCAGTTTTTAGTATAATAGTGGATTATGAGTAATTTAGGAAATAAGGTAGGAAAAAAATGCTTTTGGTGAGTGGTCAGCTACCAACCAGCAAACTGGAGTCCTGTCTGAGCAAATGAAAGTCAGTACACAGGGCAAATATATTTAGTTATTGATGACATATTCTTAGAGCCTAAAAGGAGGAAAAAGGTGTGTTTTCTTCCTAGGTTCTGAATGAG
This sequence comes from Carlito syrichta, assembly GCF_000164805.1. Taxonomy (NCBI): domain Eukaryota; kingdom Metazoa; phylum Chordata; class Mammalia; order Primates; family Tarsiidae; genus Carlito; species Carlito syrichta. The sequence goes on from NW_007232451.1 coordinate 34,074, forward strand.
AAGATCAAGTATCCAAAGTATGTAAACTTGATACTATGAGAAGAATAATGGTTCCTACCTGGGGTAGGTATTAGTGACTGAGGGAAAAAATAAGAGCATTTGTACAATGTAGCATACACTGAAGAGACTGAAAGCTTTCAAATCTTAAAAACTTCGGTTCCACATTTGACTTGGCCCATTCAAACTTTGTGACATTGGACAAATTACTATGCCTCAGTCTCCTCTTTGGTAAAATGGACATCATAAGACCTACTCTCTATCATATCAGATAGTAACTATATACATGAGCATCGATGGAGGATTGGACAGTTAAAAAAATTGCTTTCTGGCAAGGCAGAAATTCCAACTCTGTAGAACTAATAGAAAATTACTCAATATCAACAAGGGAAAGCAGGACCAGGAAGAGTAACAGAAGGACAAGTGTGACCTGAATAATAAGAACAGCCTCTGCATAAAGAGAAGTGAGGATATCCCTGCCTGGGAGTGGACTGTGGAGCCTCTGTGATGGAGCCTGGAGTCTGAAACCTCAGTGTGCTGGATGTGCTCATAAGGGGTAAGTTCTGGTCTAGCCAGTGTCATGAAGTTGTTAACCAAGTAAACTGGAAATACCCTCTCTCCTTAATGAAAGAAGTGGAGTTCTTGGTACCAAGCACTCCTAGTATGGAACTTAACTATGTTTATGAATATTTGTAAATAAACATGCTTATTAGACATAGTATTATTCACAACAGCCAAGAGGTGGAAGCCAAGTGTCCAGCAGTGGTGAATGGATGAACAAAATGTGGCCTGTGCATACAATGGAATATTAATCAGTCTCAAAAAGGAAGGAAATTCTGACATGATGAACCTTGAGGACATTATGCTAAGTGAAATAGGCCTGTCACAAAAGGACAAACTTCGTATGATTCCAATTTTATGAAGTATCTAGAGTAGTCATGTTCCTAGAAGCAGAAGGTAAAATGGTGGTTGCCAGGGGCTAAAGGGAGAGAGAAATTGGGAGTTGTTGCTTAATGAGTATGGAGTTTCAGTTTTGCAGGATGAATAAGTTCTAGAGATTGATTGTATAACACTGTAATATACTTATACTGTATATTGGAAATGGTTAATATGGTAAATATTATGTGACAGGTTTTTTTACCACAATAAAAATAATAAAAAATACAGTATTTAAAAAGATATTTACATAGTAGAGCTATATATATCACTTATATATTAATGGGCATAAAATACAAATATTTAAAAATTAGGCTGGGTGTGGAGGCTCAAACCTGTAATCCCAGAACTTTGGGAGGCTGAGGTGAGAGGATTGCCTGAGTCCAGGGGTTCAAGACCAGCCTGGGCAACTTGGCAAGACCTTATCTCTACAATAAATAAAAAAATTAGTTGGGATTGGTGGCATGTGCCTATAGTTCCAGCTTTTACTTGGAAGGCTGAGGTGGGAGGATTGCCTGAGCCCAGCAGGTCGAGTCTGTGGTGACTGTGAGTGTGCCACTATACTCCAACTTGGGCAACAGAGTGAGAATCTAACTTAAAAAATAAAAAATAAAAATAAAAATTAATATACACAAATATTATTCATACTGCACCATTTCAAATAATATTTCTACTAGAAATGATACATCTTTCTTTGGACAAGGTACACATTCATGTTGACACTGAGATTCCACTTTCAGGAATTTATTAGAAGACAAAATAAGTATGTGTACAAAAGTTTAACAAGTGTATTGATCACAGTACTACTTATAATAATAGTGAAAAGTGGGAAGCAATCATAATTGCTCAATATTGGTGATTGGTTGAATAGATTATGGTGCATTTATCAAGTCATTAGTATAGAGTGTTGCAAAAATATATCTTGATGTTGAAAAATACTTAGACTCTTGATACTAAAAAAGAAAAAAGTAGATTCTGTGTATAGGTGATAGAACTCAACTTTCTGAACTCTACACTTTGTTCTGTAGCCATTATAACAAAATTTCTCTCTCTCTCTCTTTTTTTTTTTTTTTTGTTTTTTGAGTTGGAATCTCACTCCTTTGCCCAGGCTGGAGTGCAGTGTGGCACACTCACGGCCACCCCAGCATTGACCTGCTGGGCTACGGCGATCCTTCTGCCTCAGCCTTCCAAGTGGTCGGAACTACAGACACACGCTATCATGCCTGGCTAATTTTTGATTTTTGTAGAGAAGAGATCTCACCAAGTTGCCTGGGCTGGTCTCGAACCCGTGGACTCAGGCAATCCACTTGCCTCAGCCTCCTAATATGCTGGGATTACAGGCTGAGCCACCAAGCCCAGTCTAAAGTTTCTCTTAATTGTGCAAATTATCCTAGCTCTTTTTTTAAAAACTGGAAACCAACTAATAGAAGTAGATATTATTTATATAATTCAGTATTTTATAAGCTTTTGATCCTCAGATCCTCATACTATTTGATATTGGAATAACTTAGTACTTGCTTTCCTTTGTATTCTTCAGAATTAAATTTAAAAGTTGTTCAGAGTGATTTTTTTTTTTTTTTGAGTCAAAGTCTTACTCTGTCACCTAGGTTGGAGGGCAGTGACACTGTTATGACTCACCATAACTTCGACCTCCTAGGCTCAGTAAATTCTTCTGCCTCAGCCTCCTGAGTAGCTGGGACTACAGGCACGTGCCATAATACCTGGTTAAAATTTTGATTTTTTTTGTAGAGACGAGGTTCTCAGTCTGTTGCTTAGACTGGTCTCGAATTTTTGGCCTCAAGTAGTCCTCCTGCCTTGGTTTTCCAAAGTGTTGGAATGAGCCACTGTACTTGGCCTTTGAGTCTGATTTTTAAGATGCTATGAAAGTTGTGTTTTTATTCTAACCTAATATTCATTTAATCAGGTTAACATTATAATACTTACTTTTATAGAGAAAGTTACTAAATGAGTCCACATCCATGTTAGAATATAATAGCCATGGTTCTTTTTAACAAAAAGTGTGGCATTTATTTGGTTAATAATTCACATATAATGATCAGGAAATATCCAAAGTTAATTACTGTGCTTCTCTGTAAATATTAATATTTAATATTAATTATTAGACTTGTCACTCTGGAGGGTGACAAGTCTACATATTATCTTTTGTAGTGTGTGTAACAGTGTTTCATGTTTTTCCATGCTAACCCTGGTGAGAAGTGCAGCCTGTCTCAGAAATGGAGGTCTTCAACCCATAAAATACTTCAAGCTATTTTGTATCATTTTGTACAGTATCTAGGAATGTGAACTATTTAGTCTCATTTGTCGAAAGAGGTCCTGGACTTCCAGGTGAAGTCAAGTTTCTGTTTGGCCTTGGTTAAATTACTTCAGCTCTCTAAGCTTCCCTTTACTCATCTGAAATAAAGGATGATAATAAATAGGCATATACTCAACTTTTTGAATAGATTATTATTCATTCCACATGTGAATTTCACTGTGTCTGCCCAGCACATGGAGTCTCCTCCCATCTTTAGTGTTCAGAGTGAACATAAGAATTCAATTCCTCAGTGGATCTTAGTTCTCTTGTGCTCTGATAGTTTGAATATCCTTGGGCTTCAGGGTTCTCATTCATAAAATGGGAACAGTGATTATACCTGCTTCACAGGGTTATTGTGAGATGAAATTAGTTACTGCTTATACATTTCTTGGAACAGGACCTGGCACGTGGTGACTAATAATCCAATAAATGTTAGTTTTTGCTTTTATCTTTTTGCAGAGTATGTGATAGCATTTTATAATGAAAAAGTTTTAATATTTCAGTAAATGCATAAGAACATTTAAATGGGCAGGATTTTTTTTTTTTTCCCTATGCAGCAACTCAAGGTTTCACAGAAACTCCACTTTGGCTTATAAGCAACTCAGATTCTAGTTTTCAAGGAAGCTAATATTCCACTGTAGAAGACTAAGAACCAGAAGAAGCAGAAGATTCCTAATAATCAGGGTTCTAGCTGACCCTGGCTGAGAATTTAGACCACTTTAGACTGCATTCTCCTGAATATTGTGATATCCACAAACTCTTCCTGAGGAAAGTCTGTTTTCCCAGCCATTTGTGGATGTGGCAGTTCATGTCTGATAGCCCTCCATCCTTACATTTGTCGGTTCTTGGGAAGCAAATCACTAAGTGCAGTCCACATTCATGTTAGCTAAGCTTCACATTCTTCAGAGAAGGATGTCTATATAAATTCTTTGGGATTCTTCTGTGTGGGAAAATTCTCTCTCCTGCCCCCATTTAAAAAAATTCATTCAATCACTTATTTATATCAGTGTGGACTTGTGGATATTTGTCTTATACTTTGGGTTGTAATCCAGTATTACGTTATTTGTTTTGTTGCTCAAATTATTCCAGCTTTGGCCATTGAAAGCCTTGCCAGGTTGGTCCTGTGTGCTTTTAATATGACCCATAGCTTTATTTTTTGAGCACTTTCTCACTTTTTGCTATTATGAGATGCCCCATGTTCCTCTTATATATTTCCTGCCCCGGCCCTGTAATCAACCATTTCTACAAGGAGCCCTGGTTCCCTTTTTTTTGGAGGCTGGCATTAGAAACCAATATCTGATCACTGGGCCTTTGAAATGTTTTGCCATCTGTTTTTAAGAGTAGTACTGCTATTTTGAAATCACATCTCATGCAACTTTAGACCTATTTTTAGTTAATAAGTGAAGTCTTTGTTGGCACCCATAGCGTGCATAAGTATGATGGCCACAGTACTGATGATGGCCAGGGATGCAGTTATGCTTGAGTTGACAGAGACCACTACAGTTGTTTAGAGGATGCCCCATGACTGAAAAAGGTCGGGGAGGCTGCTTTAGTTTGTTGAACTGTTTATTCTTTCAGGCCCAGCTCAACTGTAATCTCTTTCCTATAATTCTTTCTTTCCTTCCTGGAAGAGTTCAGCTACTATTGTATCTTTTTCCCTCAACATTTATCATGCTGTGTTATTGAAGCTGTTTGCATCTTGCTTACCCGAGAATCTGTAAACTCCTTGAGGTCAGGGATTATTTTTCATCTTTGTATAATCTGTAGCACAGAATAGAGTAAGTGATAACTTCTGGGTGTTCTGTACTTATGGGTTGAAGTGAACTGAATTCAGTATATCATAGATACGGTATTAAAGAATAGTTAGTGAGCTATAATAAGTTGAGAAAGATAAATATGCCACGTTCAAAGAAAAGTTCAAGATGGCAGTAAAACCACCACTGAACTGATATGTAGTTAACAGGCAGAAAAATGTATGTGAATGTTTTGATCATTCCTTTTTGCAGGATGTCAGAAGATGGCTGAGGCATTCATTAAAGTCTTTCCTGAGGAAGTGATTTGGTTTGGTTTTACACCTGGATAGGGCATGGATGGGGCCAGTTGGCTGAAACATCGTGAGTGGGAAAAGGTATATGAATGTCAGGTTAAGTAGTTTAGCCTCAGATAACTGTGAATAGTCATGGATAACCACTAAGCATTTTGAGGAAGGGAATCAAGAGCTGAGAGAAATTCTAGAAGGATTAATCTAGAGCAGATGATAGACATTGGTGGCTCCCAGGCTGAATCCAGACTTTAGGGATATTTGTTCTATGTATTGTAACAGTTTTAAGCCAATATTTAAAAATTGAGAAATATTGTGTAAAAATGTAGAGTTCAGGCTCCTCTTGAAAAAGCAGATGATCTGACAACCTCAGGCCTACACATGCACATGGGCAATGATTGGTTGGGACTGAGCAGAAGACAGCCCCTTAAGAAGGCTTGTTCATCCTAATATTCACCACTGTCCCCAACATTCCCATTACCCTGTACTAAGTATACTTCAACTGGGTCATTGACATACCTAGATAGCTCATATATGTACAGGATTCTTGATTTGGAAGTACTGTGTTTAGGCTTTGTGGTATTTGTAATAGTAAGATACAAGGGACCCAAATCTGGGAGGTTGTAGAGGAAATGGAAAATGTGATTGTATAAGAGACCAGGTAAAAAAATAATTTAATAATCTGGTGACCAATAACTTAAAAGGTCCAGGAGGCGCAAAATATAAGAGTGAAAAGATGACTGTATCAGTTACCTATTGCTGTGTAACAAATTACCCCCAAACCTAGTAGCTTAAAAGAACAGATATTTCCTATCCCTCACAGGTTCTGAGGGTCAGAAATCTAGGAAGGGCTTAGCTGGGTGTTTCTGGCTTAGGGTCTCTCATTAGGCAGTCAGGATGTTATAGTCATGACAAGGTTCAATTGGGCTGGCAAATCTCTTTCTTAGGCTTCTGTGTGTGCTTGCTGGCAGGCCTCAGGTTCTTGCTGGCTGGTGGCCAAAAGCCAGAACATGCTCACATCATGGCAGCTGGCTTTACCCAGAGTGAGCCATCAAGAGCAAGGGAAAGTGGGCCCCCAAGCCAAAGACTTTGACTTTCTTAAGCCATGTTGCTTCCTAGACGTAGATAACTTTAGAATTACCAGTTTTAAAGGTCCATATAGTTTATTCCCTTAATTTTGTAGGTTTTGAAAACTGAGATCCTGAAAGACAATGACTTTATCTGAGTCATGTGACTGGTCAATTGCAGTGCTGGGAGCAGATGGAAGAGTGTTGACTTGCAGTAGAGGGCTATGTCTTCTCTGCCATGTTGTCATCTTCCCATGCTGCCATTGTGACAGAATCATCACAGTAAAAATGTCAGTTTAAGAAACTTATACCTACAATTCAGCTGACAAATAACTTATGCATTTTTAATTCTTACTTTTCATCATGTGAATTAATTCAGATGTTATGTAGAAAATTTGTTATGTATTTTTATAAATAAATTTGACATTTCGTTTTACCAAATGATTAAGCCCTTATATAACAGAAGCCTGCTAAACACACCTAAAAATATACCTATTTTTTGAAAGTTGAGAGTTTGACATGTCAGCTTTCTCAGCATTACTCAATCCTAATGTCTAAAATAGCCTGAACCCCCGCTTCCTCAGATGTTATTTTTTCCTACTTTTATTGCAATGTCTCTTTTGGAGTAATACCAGTAGTAATACTGGTATTCTTTTCTTACTGGATTATTAATACTTTATATATAAGTCACTAGACCAGTGTCTTCGAGGCCAGAATACAAGTCTAGTGACTCTTTAATGCAATCTTATAATGAGACTTTTCTCCAGGTTAGGAAATTAAAAGATCAGACACTTCCTAAGTTTGTAGGTCCAGTTTTTTGTGCATTTGGATAAAAAGCCCACAGGTTTCATCCCATTCTTGCAGAGAGCTATGATCCAAAAACTGTTCACGACTGGAGGAATTTTTTGTCCTGCAGCTGTGATTGACTTTTCTATTGTATATGTGCAGCTTGTGTTCATGGGAAACAATGTTCAGGTTTTTCTAATTTTTTAGACAGGAAAATGGAGTCTTAGCATTTTGTCTATTGTCAATAATAAAATATATACCAGAATATTTTATCTTGGACATTTGTATTTATTTGGTGACATTTTACACAATTAGAAATGTTAAAAATAATTTTACAGCAACATGTTAATACTCTGCATTTAATACAGGATATTATGGTGTCTCCTGAAATGATACCACATTCTTTAACTATTACATTACAGATAGATCCAGAATGCCAGTTTGACTACTGCTTTTTGCAGACAATTTTAGTCACATACTAGTGTGAGGATTAGCGTTAGCCTAAATTTTCCCTGTGTTAAAGGATTTATGAACTTCTAAAGTTAAACTCCATTTTTTAAAGTTGTGTTTATGATTCCGTTACCTTTTAAAGAGACTCCATTATCTAAAAGGAATATAGTTAAGATTCTGTCTAGTGATTGTGTGATCAGAGTTTTGTTTTTTTTTTAAGATAGATTATTTTCAGATGTGTTATCTCAGACGTGCTTGACCAAAAGAGAAATTTGTATAAAATGAGCTTTTCCTACTACCATACGCCTTGATGATTTAGGTTCCTGGCTGGATGATCTCTTTGTTTACGTTTTTGAAGGCAGCAGGTTTTCCTGCAAGAGTTTTCATTTTAAGGGCATAGCAGGAACTAATCTGGGCAAAATCCTGTTCATCATGTGAAGAACTCAGATAAATTGAAGATGGCAGAGTTTGCTTTATCTGCTCATGAACCTGAGCCCTCAACTCTGGGTGAATGCGTGGAATGAAATAGGGCATCCCATACTCTAGGTTTTAATTGATTAATGGAGTTTAAAATTAGGAGCAGTTACACTTTTAAAAAAAAATAAGTTAAGCTGATTTCTAGTTTAACCACTAAATTATGCAGATTGATCTGCTGCCTTTGACAACTTGAAAATGACATACAGTACAAAAATCATATACTTAACAATTCTGTTTAAAGTGTAATGCCAAGACTATGAGGCCTGGGAGTCAGACCAGGTTTGGAAATCCTGGTGATGCTATTTTTAAACTGGGACCTTTTGTGATCTGTTTAACTTCTCTTTGCCTCAGTTTCTTTACCAATTGATGGTTTCCTGGCTACTACTGTATCAAACTCCTTTATCTGCTCTTAAGGAGTCTAATGTGGAGGCAGGCAGTGATCAAATCTTCACATTGGAATGGATGCTCTGAAGGACAGATTCATATGCAAGGAGAGCATGTCAAGGACATCTTGATTGCTTTTAATTTTTAGTGATTCTGAAAAAAGCCATTCTGAACATTTTGTGCAGGTTTTCGTATGGACATAAGTTTTTAAGTCATTTGAGTTAATACCTGGGAGTGCAGTTGCTGGATTGTGTGGTAAGACTATGTTTAGTTTTGTAAGAAACTCCTAGACTGTCTTCCAAAGTGGCTGTATCACTCTTCAGTCCTACCATCAGTGAGTGAGAGTTTCTGTTGCTCTCTACCTCCTTGCCAGTATTTGATGATGTTATCTTTTTAGATTTCAGTCATCCTGAATAGGTGTATAATGGTATCTCATTGTTGTTTTGATTTGCAATTCCATAATAACATGATATTGAGTATCTTTTTATGTGCTTATTTGCCAGCTGTGTATTTCCTTTGGTGAACTGTCCAGATCTTTTACTCACTTTTAAGTTGAGTTGTTTGCTTTCTTATTGATTATTTAAGAGATTTTTGTATATTTTGGATACTAGTCCTGTATCAGATATGTGATTTGCAAATATTTTCCCCCAATCTGTGGCTTATTTTTTCATTTTCTTAACAGTGTGTTCTGCAGAGCAGAGGTTTTATTTTAACGAAGTTCAACATTACTTTTTTTCTTCCATGTATCATGATGTGTATAAAAAGTCATCACGAAATCTGAGGTTATCTAGATTTTCTAGGAGTTTTGTAGTTTTCAGTTGTACATTTAGGCATATGATTCATTTTGAATTAATTTTTGTGGAAGGTATAAGATCTGTGCCTAGATGTTTTGTGGGGTTGTGTTTTTTTGCATATGAATGTTTAGTTATTCCAGTGCTATTTATTGAAAAGATTATCCAGTCTTCATTGAATTACCTTTGCTTTTTTTTGGTTAAAGATCAGTTGATTATATTTGTTTCGGTCTATTTCTAAGCTCTCTGTTCTGTTCCATTGATCTGCTTAACTGTTCTTTTGCCCAAACCACATTGTCTTGACTACTGTAGCTTTATAGTGGGACTTGAAGCTGAGTATTATTAGTCCTTTTATTTGTTATTCAGTATTGTGTTGTCGATTCTGGGTTGGAATAATTTTTTATACCTCAGAAATCAGTGCTTGGGAAAGATTCTATGTTGAGAATCTTTTTTTTTTTAATGCACTAGTCAGTAGTTATCTCTTCAAACATTAGTCAGATCTGTTATTGTCTGCCCGAGGTCCCTCCAGTGGCTTCCTATTTTAGTGAGAATCAAATTGAAGGCTCTTAAAATGTCTTACATGATCCTGCAGGACCCTGCTCTTCTGTTACCTTTCTTGCTTCATCTCTTAATACTCCCCTCCACTTTCTCTACATTCCAAACATCCTAGCCTTTTTGCTCTTGTTTGAGTATACAAAGGCATAAACTGTCTTAGGTCCTGAACAATGGCTGTTGCCTCTGCCTTGAATGTCTTCCAGACACCTGCATGACTAACTCCATCTATTTCAAACTTACTCATATGTACCTTCTCAGTGAGGACTCCGATTTTATTTGAAATTTCAGCTTGCCTTCCACCTGTCCCTTAACCCCCATACTGTCAATTTCTCCTAACCAGCTCTATTTTATTTCATAGCCATTATTACTTTTTGCTTGCTGTCTCTCCCCTTTTGCTAGAGTTTAATTCCACAATAGCAGGGCTCTATGTTTTAGTTGCCAAACTATCTTCAGTCCATAAAACATAGTAGGTGTTTAATAAATATTAGTTGTAAAATATGAATGAGTTGATAGCTGACAGAGCATTCACTGTGTGCAAGGATGCTGATACATTAGATCTTACCCAATCTTTAGCTCAGGACCTTATAAGACGAAGTCAAAACTGAAACCAAGCCAAGAAAATGGTTTTAGAAAATGCATTGATTCTGACAAGCTGCAGCTGCTTGTGGTGGTATAAATAGGTTTCCTTACTGTGTTATTTATGAGTAGCTTCAGTACATCAGCCAAGTCAAAATAGAAGAAAAAGCACTGACTCATTCGATTTTTAAGACACAAATTGTCCATGTTTGTTTCTAGGTTAAGATTTGGGGTTTCCCTGTATAATCAGAAGTGTCAAAGGTACTATAACAATTGTAGAGAAAGACCTTGTGTGTTTGAGAAGAGACTGCAGGCTTCAGAAAGGCAGCCATGCCACCTCCCAAACAGCGCAACAGCCAACATTTTAAAAAGCCAGATTTGTTTTACCCGCCTTTGTATTTCAGCACCTAGCCTGGTTAGTACCTGGCACACAGTAGGTGCTCAGAAAGAACTCCTTGATATGAATGCATTGCCAGTAAATCACATTCATGTTCATGAATTGGAAATGCCATGGAACATGGGAGCAATTATACTCTTGTGTTGTTTTGTAAGAGCATGTTTTTCATACTATATCATAGAAAATGTATTAAGCAAATTGTCTTTGACTAAAAGCCTCAGGTAAGTAAGTTTTCTATAAAATGTGCATCCACGCTTCTTTGAGAGATGAGGCCCAAGCTTTCACTATTAGAATGGGTAGATTAGGCTTTGGTCCCATGAGGTTGTGGTGTAAGGATGCTAAGTTATACATGTGCCTACCTAAGTAGGACAAATCCTTCCACTAATATTCTCTTTGCCCACATACAGTTCAAATAGACACAGTGAACCCCAAATCAAATTTGCTGACTAAGTTCAGAGAGTATATGTTACTTAGGCGTTTTTAAAATGTTCAGAGTTTAGATGTTTTCAGAAAGGGGAGATGTCCTTTTTTCTGCTATGGAAGGTTGAATTAGAAGGCTGTTAAAAAAAAAAAAAAGACTACGACTGTCATAACTCTGCTCCTGGTGTCTGTCAGGAACCAAGAGCTGAAGTCTCAGTCAAATCCTTGGAGTCTCCTTCTAGACACTAGTGATTGCCTTAACTTGGGTCTATCTGGCAGTGCCTCAAGATCTCTGTCACTTTTCTATCCATCTTGACATCTCCATTCTCTAAGCATACATTGCTTTCTGCTGCGCCTCATCACTTCTGCCTGAAGACTCAGACCAGAAAACTCTCTGGCATAACTCACCTGTGCACCATGTCTTGGTTCTGTAATCTTCTCCTTTATGATGTCCTGACATGTATGTTTCAAGTATGCTTTCTACTGTGGTTGGTTGGAATTCATTCTTTTTGTTGGCATTGTTAGTTCCTACTTGAGTTCTTCCTAGAGTGCCTTATTACCATAATACTAGAATGATAATTTAGTAACACCTGGAAGTTCTACATTACTGTATTTCAGTATCTGAATCTGTTGTGAAGCCCTAAAAATATTTTGGAACACGAAATTAGGGGGGAGAATGACTTTGCTTTGGGAGTAGAGGCTTTGCTTTGAAAATTTCATTGAAATGGGTTTCTATTGTTTTAACTTTTACAAGTATGGTGGGTATTTGTATAAAACAATAAGATAGTCAAGGTTATAGGTTATGGAGTCTCAGAGATCATAGACTATAGCATATGAAGAAACTGGGTCCAGTGAATGAGTTATTTCTATCTCCTATGGATAGGAAGTGGCAGGTTTCCTGAGCTTGAAATTACTGTCTGTTGCTTCTTCCTTTTCCTGCCTCCTTTCTAACATCCTTCCTCCTAATGTCCTCCTACCTTCCTAGATCTTTTCCTAATTTTCTTTCTTCTTTCCATAAATATTTGAATATCTTCTCTCTGCTGGAAATACAGAGATCCAAGAAACAGGGTCGTTGCTCTCAAGTTGTACCATGAGCAGTCAGAATGTAAACACACCTGACCCTGCAGCCAGGCCACCAATGCGGGCAAGAATAGAAAGTCAAGTGGCAGGTCGTGAGGCATCAGAAGTTACAGAACATTGAAACTGACCAAAAGAGGTGAAAGGAAAGACTGCCAGCCAAGCAGACTAGCAAATGGTTTGAAGAAAAGTCTTAGTGCTTGATGCTTTGCTTGTTGGCAATTGCATTTCTCAGTTTAGCCACTGGGGAGCGCAGGCAAACTGGGCAGTGACATTAACAGGGGCCCTTGCCTAGTTAGAAGTGGTCACATTAGGGCTGGTGTCTCTTCCTGAGACTCCAGGAGAAGGTTTTGACTGTGAGGAAGGGTACTCAGGGACAGGTAGATGGATGTTGGCTGGGAACTTCTTAATGCTGTACTTAATTATTGAACTGTAACTACTGCTAGGTTGGATTATTATTAGTTTCATTAGAGGAAATGCTCTATACTGGATGACAAAAATATTTCCAAACCTTAGGTCATTGTGTAGTTAATCTAAGTATATTCTCAAACAGTGAAAACTGTAGGCAATATAGCACTGGAGTTCCTTAGGGATTGGGCCAACATTCCTTCAGATAAATGGTAGCTTGCTAGGCGAACCTTTTAGTACATGTGATCATATGCCCTCTCATTCTCCTGCCTCTTTTAATTAATTGATCACAGAGAAAAGCTAGGATGTGTCAGACTTCATCTGGGCATAGAGAAGCAGCACTTTGACTTATTAGGTATGTGACCAGAAATATGAGTCATGAATTAATGCATATCTGAACATACCTGGAATATGTAAGGAGAAAACTTGAACACATGGCTGTGCATGCCACATCCTCAAGGTAAACAAGAAGGAACAACTCTCTATAAAGGTATTGTTCTCATAAGTATGTTTTCCTCATAGTACAGTATATGGTCAGTGCTAAAATAAGTTTTTGTTGAATGAATGCAATAAATGCATTAAACCAAAAAAACACATTTTTTAACCCAAAATTATTTATAGAGATGAAGAAAGAGATGAGGGGAAAGTAGTTGTGCAAGTATTTTACTTTTTTATGACTTCTGTTTTTATGACTTCTATTTTTATGACTTCTGTTGAGCATGTGGTTATTGGGTGACTGTCCAATGAGACTGTGACAGACAAGGAGAGAGGGCAAATACAAAAGAGTTAAGGCAGGATTCCTGCCTTTAAAGCAGTTTATAATCAAGGGAAGGAGGCAGAAGAGCACAAGGGGGTATTAAAGGAGCAAAGAGTGTGAGTGCTGCTCACCAGTCAAGATTTCCAGAGAGCAACCATAGTGCTGGAGGCTGGAGACTGATTTTGAAGCCCACCTCAGCTTTTTCCCTTTTTGCTGGGCCTGGGGGAGTGCAAGCAGGCCACAGAGGATGGTTTCTGCAGCCCCTTCTCACTTGCAAGTTATGTGAGTCTGTTGAGAAATTTCTCATGTAGTGCTTATAGTTGACATCTGTGCCAAGATGAGCCAAAGACTGGTTGGCGGATAGAAATTGCTTTGCGGGCTTTGGAAGCCCAGCTCTAAGGTGCATTAATAACGGCTAATGCATGCTGAAGGCAGAAGCTGTATTCAGACTCATAAGTCAAGTTTCTGTATATAATTATTTGGAAAAAGAATGATTGTGTGGTTGTGATGCCAGATCTTTCTTGATTTGAAGTTTCAGTGAGTGAAACTAATTAATCCTTATCTTAGTTGTCAGAAGGATGTTTAAGCTCAGTTATGAAAATTCAAGCTTATTTTTTCCCCCCACAGGTTCTTAAGCTGGGATTAAGAAACCCCAGGTCAATTTAATCTTTGAGGGTGAGTCCTGTATTTTTAAAACATTACCCAAGTGATTTTAACATTCAGCAGGACTGAGAACCACTCCAGTTTGCGTAGGTAGACTTCGAAGACATTTGTGGTGTTTGGGACTATTGTAGCTTGGTTACATTTCTAATAATAAGGTCTTTGTTTACCTGAACCAGTGGCAGTTTCAAGTATTGGACTGCTTGGGCTTGAATCTGGTTCAGCCACTTCTTAGCTGTGTTAGTTATCTCTAGCTGCATAACACTTGCCTTCCAACTAACTTAAAACAGTGAACTTTGAATAAACTCCTTCTGTGGGCCAGGAATTTGGGAGTGGCTTTAATGTCACCCAGGGCTACAGTCATCTGAAGCCTTGACTGGGGCTGGAAGATCTGCTTCCAAGATGGTGCACCCACTGGCTGAGGGCAGGAGGCATCAGTTCCTTGCCACATGGGCCTCCCCACGGTGCTTTATAAGTGTCTTTGAGACATGGCAGCTAGCTTCCCCAAGTGAGTGATCAAGAGAGCATGAAGGAAGCCACATTGCCTTTGGTGACCTACTCTTGGAAGTCGAACACTGTCAACTTCTGTGACATTCTGTTAGAGTCTCCACACTCACGGGCCTTGGAATTAGCTTTACCATTTGAAGGGAGAAGTTTCCATTTGTGGACATATCCTAAAACCACCACACTAGTCATCTATGCAGTTTTTAAAGCTTTTTGTACCTCAGTCTTCTCATCTATAAAAGGGAGGTTTAATTATAATATCCACTTCATGTTACTGTGTAAGGATTTGATGACTTCATACACAAAAAGTACTCATTACACTTCCTGTCATATAATACACGCTCAGTAAATGCTACCTTCTATTACGTTAAAAATATACTTAATAGTATTCACGGTAGTCATTTCCATATAGGCAGAATGAGGAAAAATCGAGGGTATGCTGTGTTACATACAGGCAAGAACTGGGACAAATATAATACTTGCTTGTGTTCATAATTACTCTGGCAACAAATACCTTTAACCATGGCCTGATCACCTTGCTTTTTGCTTATCCCAATTCTGGCCAGAAGATCTGAGCTCATGATTGTCTGAAAGCTGATACACATGAGAGTTTAGAAAGGAAGAAGATTAAGCATTCATTACAATGGGTCTTATTTGGATTTAGTAAGTGATGCAGATGGGGAGACGTACAAAGATTAAAAAGGCAGGATTAAGAGAAGCTGGTAACTAATTTGAAATACATTTTAAATAAAATACACTGCATTTCTGACATATTAAATGGTGTGCTTTAATAATTTATTCTCAAAGTTGTATAATATCCTTCCCCACATTGTGCTGAAGCATGGCTTAACCCTGTGGCATTTTCAGCAGTGGGTTCCATACAATAGACCTTTGTAAACTGAGTCTCAGGGAGGACAGGTAACTTCCTTTAGCTATGCAACTGGTTAGTTGTGGAACTTGAATTTTAACTAATTTTGTTTCACAAGCTCTTGTTTTTATGACTTCTACATTCATAAACTTTGCTATTAAATTATTTGCCTTTACATAGTTCCAAGTTAGAAATGGGGTTTTGAATGTATTTTGAGACGTTCAGACTTCGACAGTTTTCTTTTGAATGTGTATGCTCTCGAAGTTTTCTTGTTTGCTTTGAAGGGCCGTGGAGGGACCTATTACATGCTCCTATTACATGCTCTGTTTTGGGTGGGTATAAGGAAGAGGAAATTCTATTATCTGTTAATTTACAAAATAAAAGGATATTTATACATGCAGTGCATGCTATAGGGTTAGACCACTAAATGATTCTATGAAGCTTCTTCAGGGATTCGCTTTGTGTTGATGATGAGAGTGGGGGGCGGGGTGAGGGGGCGTGCTTTACTGTGCCTCGCGTGGTGTCTTTGGAGGCAAGAGCTGTGCCACGAGCAGTGTTGGGGCGCATGCAGGCAGATCTGCATGGCGCCTCTGGAACTCTTTGTTTTCCAGCTGGCAGTTCCTTGGCTGTGTCAGCATCTTTATTGTCCGGGCTCAGAGATCCCTTAGCGCACCAAACCAGGAAAGGAAAACTGGCAGCATGCAAGTAAATGACTAAGGGACTGTATTCTGTTAGAGATTTCTGATATTCACTGACAATCGCGAATGGAAAAAAATCTGCCAGTAGCTGGTAATAGCAAAAAAAAAAAAAAAATGATCACTTCAAACTCACTCTAGTAGTTATGAAAGTAGTTTCTTGAGAGAGACACTTTTGTGACTTGTGTTTGTTGATTTATTTTTAAATATTGGGGTACATAAGTATTTTCTTTTATAAATTTGCTACAGAGACCCACAATAGAGGTGACTTTAAAAAACCTTTGTTGTTGTTGTTATCCTGAATAGTACTGCAGTAAACATGCATGTGCAAATGTCTTTTTGGTACAGCAATTTATGTTCCTCTGTGTATATTCCCAGAAATGGGACCACAAAGGCAGGAACAACAGATGCTGGACACTGCTGAAAGTGGGAGGGAAGATGGTGGCACACAACCACCCATTGGGTACCATATCCACTACCAGGGGGAGAGAGGACTTGCTAGAAGCCCAAACCTCACCTGCATGCAATTTACTTATGTAGCAAATCCTCACATGTACCTCACAACTCTGAAATAAAAAGTAAAAAATGTTTTTTTCTTTTCTTTGGCGACATGATCTCACTCTGTTGCCCAGGTTGGAGTGCTACAGTGGCATGAAAAATTATTATTTTAATTTCCATTCATGCAGCAGTCCCGAGGTGGAGAGTGCAGTGCAGGGTGTTGTTGCTCAGCCCTATGAGGTCGGCCAAGGCTGGCATGGCGCTCAGGGGCAGGCACCGCTGGGGGATTAAAATGCGTGCAGTTTCTTGGCTGCTTTTCGGTTGTCTCTTCCCCTGGCATCTGGTTGGGTGCCCGACTGTTGTAGCCAGTAGAATGTGGAATTAGTGACACGATGTGACCTCCACGTTAGGTCAGGAAAGGCAGCTCGGCCTCTGCCTTGTTGCTGGGTTCTTTGCTTTTGGAACCTTGAGTTACTACAAGAGACGTTTCACTACCCTGGGACTGCCACTCAGTGAGGCGGTCAGGCCACATGTAGAGGCCACCTGTGGGTGTCCTAGGTGACTTCCCCAAATGAGGTCCCAGCCAGGAGTTAGCATCAGCCCCTGGCCACTGAGAGAAGATGCCCCCAGATGGTTTCAGCCCCCAGCCTGTTGAGTGCCACCAGCTGTGGCTTAGACATCATGGAACAGAGATCAGCTGTCCCTTTTGTGTCCAGTTTGAATTTCTGGCCCACAGAATCCTTGAGCATAGTAAAATGGTTGTTTCACATAGCTAGATTCTAGGGTGGTTTGTTACATGGCAACACTAAGTGGAACAGGGACCCGGGTTCCTTCTGCCCTACTGCTTTGCCATCCTTGGCTGTTACCCTTACCATGGTGTGTGCTTCATCCCACATCTGCATTCTAGCCAACTGGACTGGGGCGGGGGGGAGGGAACTGCTTTCCCTGCCAAGGGCACTCCCCAGAAGTAGCTCAGTCACTTCTGTTCACATCTGTTCATGCATCCAGCTCAGGGAAGGCTGGGAAATGTGCATTTGTTCCTGGTGGCCATACTCCTAGCTAAAAATTAGGGAATCTGTTTCTCTGAAGGACATAAGGATATGAGGAAAAGTCCTAGTTTCTGCTACAGTTGTGTCAGTGTGGTTATGCCAAGTTCTTTACTCTGTGCTTTGTAAATGGTAGCCATTTCTCTTCTAGGAAATTTTCTATTTCAGAGAGGTCTCAGTAGCAAGTTTGCTGGAAAACAGTGCATTTTGGTTCGATTTAAAGTCAGCCAATAACAATCCTACTTTGCACATTAAAACAAAACAATGGTGACTTAAAGAGAATGAAGTTTACTTTTCTCTCACATGAAATAAGTCCAACAGGAAGCAGTCCAGGGTTGGCATGGTTATAGCCACCGTGACCAGTGACCCAAGCTCCTTTCCTCTTGTTCCTGCAGCCTTAGGCCACTGACTCATGATCCAACATAGCTGCCTGAGCTGCATCCATCGAGTCTGCATTCCAGCCAGTAGAAAAGAGGAGAGAGGGAAGAAGGGGTTGGGGGCCTACACCAAGCATCTTTCAAAGAAAATTTCTAGAAGGTGCCCTGTAACACTTCTACTTTCATTTCATTTATCAGTACTTTGTCATTTGGCCACACCTCACTGAAAGTAAGGCTGGCAAAGTGTGGTTTTATTCCAGGCCACCCAAAATCAGGGGTTCTCTCCTTTTTGAGGGGGGAAGGGGTCTCATTCTGTAACCTAGGCTGGAGTGCAGTGGCACAATCATGGCTCACCACAGCTTTCACCTCCTGGGCTCAAGGGATCCTCCTGCCTCAGCCACCCGAGTAGCTGAGACTAAAAGTATACACCACTGTGCTCAGCTAAATTTTTTAAAAAGTTTTGTAGGGATGTGTTCTTGCTGTGTTGCCTAGGCTCGCCTCAAACTCTCTGCCCCAAGCCATCCTCCCACCTTGGTGTCCCCCTAAGTGCTGGGATTACAGGCATGAGCCACCGCGCCTGGTCAGGGTCTCTGTTACTAAGGAATAGGGCGTGAATCACCAACAGCAGGCTCTGCTACCCTGTGTCAGTTTGAAAAGAGCTGTGTGGTTTGCCAGAACACGTCCACATTGTATATTGCACCTTAAACAGAAAATAGTTAGAAATTGAACAGTTTAAGGATGTTGTGATTTATATTTGTATTCACATAAGACTTCAGCCATTCTCTCTTCATTAATTATAAACACTTGGGTTTGTCGGGCCATCTGATGTTTACTGGCAGATGACATGGCATGTACAGACTGTCACTGTTTTAGCCTCAACTCTCAAAGGCTTTCCTGGAAAAGAAAAAAAAAATCTCATTTCTAGTATACACATAATAGGGCCATCTGTCACTGTTTCTCAGTTGTCCACAGTTGCATTGTTTGAGGTCCTGCTTTTCTAAGAGTGTATTTTTTTTTTCTTCCTGGAAGCATTTCTGTTCCTTTGCTTGAGAATTGAAATAGTCTGAATGAGTATCTCAGCCCCTCCTGGAATGAGCCTGAGCTTGTTGTAAGGCGTTGATTCATCCTGCATCACATACAGTTGCTGCAGAGTTCTCATCTTATTAATACCTCTCTTGAGAAAAGACCACGGCTTTATTTTTCTCTGTACGAAACCAACTTTTCTACCCTGCTTGAAAGACTTGATTCATGATTGAACTTGGAAATGCAGAGAAAATATTTTCTCTCATTTTGTAGCTGATCTGGTCATCTTTATGAGTTCCACTTTCTGGTTAGTAGAGAAAAGGTACTGAAATGGAATCTGTTTAAAGCATAGTCTGATGTGGTCAGTTGCACAGTCTCTCTGACTGCCGTCTGTCTTGGTAAAAATGCTCAGTTGATGTTGGCAGCCTCTCCTCCCTCTTTTCCTCTGGGTATCTAGAGGGAGAGGTGTGGCTTCTGCGACCTAGCCTGCCTGGGGAAGTGCTGTGCTTACACCTACCAGCGTCTTTGTCCTGCCTTTTAGTTCCCCAGCCTCCTGGATGATTTATTCCCTTTTCTGCATTGAGTGCCTGGCATGCCATAGGCCACTGAATCTCAAGTTGGCAACCAGTGAACGGGGGCCCATTCTTGTGGCTCAGTCCATGTCCTGTGTTGACTGGACTTCACCTTGGCTCCTGCTGGTGTTCCATACCCAGCCGAAGTCTGTCTGGGATGCTCCATTGTTCCTGGCTCATATGATCTGCTCTGTAGCCCTTGCCATGGAGCCCCCCTCCACGCTCGGGTGACCCCTCTGGCAGGCATCCCAGCCAGACTCACAGGCGCTTCTGTGTCTAGTCTGTACCAAGCAGAACCAAGGGTGGGCTCCTTCCCAGGGTCTCACATGGAGAGCGGGCCGAGAGCCCCCTCTGCCTTCCACTTTGCTCCTCTGCGAATGTACCTCCTGTTTTCAGGACCACAGTCTGGAAGGGGAAGTGGGTCTGGCCTCCTATGGCCACTTCCTTCTCTACGTAGCCCTGTATCTGTTCCTTTCAGGAAGCCTTGTAGCTCTGCTGTCAGAGCTGGAAGGGTGTCTTTTCTCCCCTGGAGGAGAACTAGGTCAGGCCCCCGATCAAAAGGAGGCAGGGAGAGGAGACAGGAATAAAGTAATTTGGAAAATTCTCTCTGAACAATAGCATGGCTAGCAAAGTGATGCAGTCTTGCTAAACAATCCTGTTTTGCAAATCAGAAATGATTATTTCCATCTTTTTGTAGAATTTCTGACATCTCTGTTTTAGGCTGATAAGCATTTATGCCAAAAGGCAAAGAAGAAATTGGAATAAATTTCAAAGTATTATCTTCTACTTGCTTTCAGGTCCGCCAAAATTTTTGTCTTCTTAAATGTTCTGTCATCGAAGTCAGTCTCCTAGCTGGCTGTGTTGAGTAAGAAGAGGGATTTGGTCATCTGAAGACCTGGGTTCAAGTCCTGGTTACCTGCTAGGTGATAAGGATAAGATGCTGTCATCTATTAGTGCCTTTGTTTCTTCGGTTTTTTTGTTCGTTTGAGTTGAGGTCTCACTCTGTTGCCCAGACGGGTTTGGCCGTAGTGCTATCATAGCTCACTATATCCTCAACCTACTGAGCTGAGGTGATCCTTCTGCCTCAGCCTCCTGAGTAGCTAGGACTACAGGTGTGTACAACCACACCTAGCTAATTTTTTGATTTTTAGTTTTGTAGAGACTATGACTTTGCTGTGTTGCCCAGGCTGGCCTCCAACTCCTAGGTTCAAGTAATCCTCCTGCCTCAGCCTCCCAAAGTGTTGGGATTATAGGCATGAGCCACTGCTCCTGGCCAGTTTCTCCCTCTTTAAATGTGTCTGTCTTACAAAGTGTATGCGACTAAAAAGTGGGGTGATGGTGTGAGAGCATCCTGCCACCTCTGGAAGGTGGTGTGATTTTATTCTTGCTGGTTTCCTCGTCTCTTATTATGCTCATTTCCATTTGTGTGCTTCTGCAGGTGCTCTGTCTCCCTACAACCATCCAGCTCCAGGGCAGTTCCTCCTGCAGGCTCAAAGCTTCTCATGGGTGCCCAGGGTTAGTTACACTGGCTGTCCTTCTCAGTTCCTGTCCTGCATGCAGGCGACAGGTTTCCTATCTTGTGTCCGATATCTTATTTTTTGTTTTATTTTTTCCATTAGGTTTGAAATGCCTTGATGGCAAGGAGTATACTTTATATAATTTTCATATATTTCACGTATTCCCTGGTATTTTTTATAATCCTGAAACACTACTTTGGAGCTGAAAAGATAATAGGCATTACTTGGTATTATTGTAAGCTAGTGAAACAGAAAGGATAATCCAATTATATTTCCTTTATAATCCCGTTTTCTATCTCATCTCTTTCAGAGTACTCAACCTTTGAATAACTTGTAAGTAACTAAAATTGTTCAGAACTTACAAAATAAAGAACATATGTTTAACTTAAATACTTTATCTATATCTAGTTTTGACTATTAGAGAATTTTTTAGGTGTTAGAAATGTATCTTGGAACTAAAGTAATTTCTTTTACCACACTCAAATACTCAAATATTCATGGCTCACGGTTCTTTTATTTTTTTAATTGTTGGTTTGTTTGAATCCAGATCTAATATTTGTGACATTTTGATTTTGATGACCCTCTTTACATAGCTCTTGGATCTTTTCAGGGGTTATGCCTTCAGTTTCTTAATTACGCAGATTTTGTGTCTGTTTTGCTAATAAATATTCATGAGGGTGCCAGGGGAGGGAAACTAGTGACTGGGGATAGTCTGTATTGAGAATCAGTTGAGCACATTTACTCTCAAGGCCCTGTGGTAGATGACATGCTAAAGTAGATTCAGTTTGGATCTCTCAGTTAAAGGCACAGAATTTAAAAAGAGTCAGCCACACAGACCCCATCTGCAGAAATAAAATTTTATAGGAAAAGTGGTACAAATTCAGAAAAAAATCTACCTGTACTATGAATGTCATTGTATTTTGTTTACACATTTTGAAAGGTTGACATCTACAAACAAGTTACACATTTCTTCTGTTGAATTAACTGGTTTCCTTCTAAAAGTTGTACAGTACTTTGCAAATAAGTTACCATGCTTCTACCAGAGATCACTTGGAGTGGCATGTATCACTATATAATACGTTAGTTTCTTTCTTATTCCTTTTGCTAAAAGAAACAAAGTTCTTATTTTGTTTGTAATTGAAAATGTTATTATCAATGGTAGTAAGTGATTTTCCAAAATGGTTTAATCAGGGGCCAGGCACAGTGACTCACACCTGTAATTCCAGTACTTTGGAAGGTTGAGGGGGGAGGATCACCTAAGCCCAGGAGTTAGAGACCAACCTGGGCAACTTAGGGAGACCTTCTCTCTACAAAAAATAAAATTAATTGGGTGTGGTGGCACATGCCTGTAGTCCCAGCTTCTCAGCAAGCTGAGGTGAGGATCACCTGAGCCCAGGAGGTTGAGGCTGTAGTGAGCAACAGAGTAAGACTCAAAACCAAAAACAAAATGGTTCATGTAAACAAAAAGTTCTATTTTAAGATGGATTTCTATGTTCTTAGCGCCAGGCTGCATTTTGGAAGTATGGGCATTTCACTGGCTATGCTACTATGCATTTACTGTTATTGGATAATTAGACGTGGTTAATTTTTAGGCTAGCAGTAACTAGAATGAGTGTCTGCTTGATGAATATTCTGTCCTGTTGTTACTCATTTTGTTAACTTGTGCTTACTCTTTTCATTTCTTCCTAAAAATCTTCTCCAGAGAAATTTGGTTCACTTAACTCAAAAACAGGCTCCTAGGAGTTCTACTGATAAATCTACAGTTACTATTAATGTAGTTTGTTTGAAATTAGCCCAGAAGCCATCAAGAATGCTTCTGATGTTGCCATTACTTGTATTCCTGAAAATATTTGAAAGGATTGCCTTTAAATCAAGCAGCACAGAAAAGAATTGCCTCTTCATGCTGAACCTCCTCTTAGGTGCATGACATTCATTATTTTTTCTCAGCGAGTGTTTGAAATGGATAGCCTGAGCCCTGTTTTACAGATGATACACATGCATCTTAGGGAGTTTCAGGAACTTGCTGCAGCCCACAGTGTTAATAGCAGCACTGTGAGCATGTGAGGCCTGGTCTCTCTGCCTTTGAAGCTGGTGCTCTCTAGGCTGAAGTTGTGAGGAAAACGCTTCTCTGTAGGTTTTTGAACATTCTGTTAACTGTTCTCTGTTGCCTTCCTGATAGAGTACCAACTCCTTAGCATGGCACATCTTCATAGGCTTTTTCTTCTCATCTGGCCATCCATTACCTTTCTGTGTGTACTGCATACTATATTCATGCCTGATGGCCTCCAGTTTTCTCATGGTTATGCTTTCTTCTACTGTATACTCCCTGCATCCCTGTCCCCTGCATTGAAAACACACAAATACAAATCACAGAGATGAAACAGAACAGGATAAACTCAGTTTGTTCATAGCAATGCATGTTGCTATTATTTTGGCAAGTGCCTAGACATCTATGAGCAGGCAGATGAATAAACAAACTTCTCTGTCTATACAATAAAATACCTTTCAGTAATCACAAGGAACAGATCACTGATACATGTATCCATGTGATGAGTCTCCAAAAATATAATGCTGAATGAAAGAAGCAACTCAAAAAACTGCAAGTTTCTCTTGAAGCAAAACATTAGAAAAAGCAGAGCTAATTTACAGTGATAGGAAAAAGATTGCCTGTGAGGAGGGTGGATGTTGACTGCACAAAGGCAGGGGATAAGAATATTTTTTATCTTGTTTTGGGTGCTGGTTACAGATGAAAACAATTGTCACAACTCTTTGAACTGAACACTTAAGATTTTCTTATTTTATGTTAGTTGTACCTTGATTTAAAAAAAAAAAAAGACCCCATACAAATGGCTGGACATAGTGGTTCACACCTGTAATCCCAGCACTTTGGGAGGCCAAGGTGGGAGGATTGCTTGAGCCCAGGAGTTAGAGACCTGGGCAACCTAGTGAGTCCTCCTGTCTACGAAAAGCAAACAACCAAAATAGTTGAAAGTGGGACTACAGTGCATACCTATCGTTCCAGGTACTCAGGAGGCTGTGGCAGGAGGATTGCTTGAGCCCAGGAGTTCAAGGCTGCAGTGAGCTATGATTGCTTGTACTATACTCCAGCATTCCAGCCTGGGCGACAGATAAAGACCCTGTCTTTATAAATGAAAGAATGAAAAACAAATATAAACTCAAGATAAGAACCTTTAGATAGTTCTGTCTTAGCACTTACCATGCAGTTTTGCACATTCTGGCTTCCTAATCTCTCTCCCATTGGACTAAGGCAGGGCATGTGACTCATGGCTTTTTTTTATTGCCGGTGCTTAGCAGTCGCCTGGCGCTCAGTGGGTTGTCAACAGATGTTTGATGACTGAATGGAATGCTGTCTTCAGAAGAAAAAACCTGGCCTGTTAAAAACAAAAAAAAGAGTGGATTGGAGATGGTGGCGACCCACTTGTATGTTATTGAGTACAGTCCTTAGGAGCATGGAAATCTAAGCTTCTGAGGAGTTGCAATTCAAGCATTACTAACTCATTTGTAGAGATCTGTGTACCAAAAATGTAGACTGGGTCTGCGTATTTTTAGTGACTTGCTTTGGAGTTCAGGTGTCAGGTGATGCTTGAAGTTTAAAATTCCATTGTATCTCCACTCCAGCCTCCTTCCTTTCTCTCCTGGAATAGATTTGGCCTGGAGTAGATCCCTGAGCCACACCCTTGGCCTTGGGTATCTTGAAAGTACTTCATTGAGTAAATAAATGTTTGTTTACAGATTTCATTTCAGTCGTCAGGAAGAATCAGGCGTGCTCAGGTGGTCTGTAGCTAATGGGCCACTTGGTGGTGCCCTATCCTCTGTGGGAACCCAGTAGTATCTCTTGGGAAAAATTTCTCAGCATTTGAAATGGCTGCCTGCGCCTGGGATTTCAGCATTAACCTCACATGTTTAAGGTGACACTAGTAGTAGACACTAGTAGACACTAATGTCTTTTTTTTTTTGAACTATTGTGCAAATTGAGGGACTCTCAAAAAGTATCACAAGAATGCTTGTTGTGCAACGTTTCTCCATTGTGAAGAAATATATATATATATATAATTTTTTTTCCCTTGAGGAAAAATTAGAAGAAAAAGATGAAAATAAAATCAATAATCCTAGATTTAATCACTGATATTATATTGGCATCTTTATAATGTTTTTTCCTGAAGCATTTTTCCTATTGAGAACTTTTATTTAATTGAGGCATAATCCTTTTTTGTGGCTAATGACTTGATCATTTTTGTATTCTTAGATATTTAGATTATTTCACATTTTTCCACTAGTAGCTAGTAATAATAGGTAATAAATATTGAGTATTATTAGTCAAGAATTGCATCTAATGTTAAATGAATATTTTCTTGTTTTAATCTTAGTCTGAGTTTGGGACTTCGTTTTTCTTTTCTTTTTTTAGACTCTGCTCCAGAGGCCGAACGTGGATTCTGGAACCAATGCCTGGGTTTGAATCCCAGTTTCTCCACTTGTTAATTTTCTGACCTTGAACAAATTACTTAACTTCTCAATGCCTTAGTTTTATAAATCTATAAAATGAGAATAATAACAGTTCTCCAGAGTGAGAGATGTAAAATGCTTAGGATGGGGCCTGGTAGTGGTAGTAAGTGGTATGTTACCAAGCATTGTACTTATAGAACACAAGAACTGGATGAGCATCTTAAAAGCTTTTGGTTTCTATTGCCAAATTCCAGAAAGGTTATACCAGTGCAGTCTCCCATCAGCACCATCTTGGGGTACTTGTTTTTACCATACAGATCTATTAGCAAAACTTCCTCACGTGCATGTGTCACTTTTGGCATACCGTCCTTCATTCTTCTTAGCTCCACTACCCTTGATTTTTTGTTAGATAGCTTATCTACTCATTAATAAAAGTATAGAAACAAAGAAAAATGTATTGGTCATTCTTTCCTTTTATATATTCTCTCCCTCCCTCCCTTCCTGGTGACCATGTTACTTTTTCATGCATATAGGTAGGAGGGGCCATGGAATTAGAAAGTTTCAGACTACTGTTCTTAATAGTAGATAATAAGGATGCAGAGAGTCTTTTTTAAACCACTATAGGGAGATCTGAGAAGAGTGTCCACTTCTTCAAAATATTGCCTTTGCTTTTTAAGAAGAGCAAGTGAACGAGGCAAGAGTTCTTTAGAAAGTTGAGGTGTGGAGATGATTGTGGAGATGATCAACCCAGGGTGATACCCCTAGTGGGTAAACTTAGGGAAAAGGTCTTTTCTCCTCTGACCTTAGTCAGAGCTATCTTATCACCATTTGTCTTACATATGATGTTTTGGGTGAACTTTCCTTGGGAGAACGAGTCCCTGACCAAAACAGCTTTGAAGATCTTTTCCCCCAAGGGGACTAGAGCCCTGGAGAGAAGGCTCCTGGCACTCCAGACACTTAACCCTTTTGCTCATCTGTGCTCCTGGGTATGACTGTGCTGACGGAGGTAGTGGTGGGTGGGCACAGAGCCCTTCGAAGATGGGCTTGGGGCGCCAAGAGTGTGGCTTCCAAAGTCCACTGGGGCTAAAGCAGCTGTCCACACCAGCTGTAAACTTTAAATAAGAAGCTTTGGGTGGGAGGTCATCTGTTTGTGAAACAAGCCCAGAATGACAGTTTTTTTCCGGTGGTTCACAGCAGTTGTCTTTGGTGTTCCCCGCCCTTGTGTCCTTGCTGCTGACTCATTTTGTGACTGGCCCTGTTGTATTATGGGAGTGAAAAGTGTTCTACATGTGAATCATGCCTGTAATTTCCATTGCCTCAAGTGTGGCCTCACAACCAGAGAACATATTCTTAAACCCCTGGTCACAATAAAAGAGACAACAATTGTATGATAGGTCACTAGGTCACTCTGTTAAAAAAAAAAAATTAGATGACTATTAGACCACATATTAAGGTTTATTTGGTTTTATTCCTTAGGTTATTGTGACAAATTCATGGTATCAAACAATACTTATTAAAAAAACAAACAAAAAACCCTCTTATTATATTCACAGTAAACAGAATTAGGGTATTTCAGAAAGACAAGGGCTCCCAAGTTCTTACTTTTAAGTAAGATTTTAAGTTGTATTTATTTACCTTATCACCTAGAGAAGAATGAAGAATTTCTCTGTACCTTTTTCTAATTTGCAACACAGAGGAATTTTATGCAATTTGTTTAATGATGGGATTGATTCCTCAACAACCAAGAGCGTTTTATTTTGGTTTTTCTTTTTTTGGAGTTGGTATAGGAAGAGAGTGGAACACCTGTTTACCTCATGCCCTTTTCTGGTTCCTTGATGTTGGAGACTGTATGGCTGCCACTTTTCCTCATCTCTTGATCCTGTGTGGTGGGAAGGATATTAGAAAATCCAGACCAAATGCCAGCTCTGCTGTTTTCTTGCTTACAGAAACTTTGGACTAGATTATGTTCACTTAATTTTTTTTAAATAATCAGTAACATGAGGACAGTGATAACCTAAACACAGCAGTAGGACTGTCGTGAGGTGATATGAAATTCTGTAGTGTGTATTGCATAGTGACCTTGACATTTGTTGCAGGGGCTGATTGAATGGGAATGACTAGAAAGTAGTAGTATTTCTTGAGGGCCTACTCTGCTATCTTCTGTATAGTGTATCATCGTGTTTAGTGCTTGTAACAATACTATGTGGTAAGTCTCTACTGATAACTATGACTCTGTTTTATAGATGAGAAAACTTGAGTTTCACAGGAGTTGAATCATTTTCCCATGCTGACGTTGCTAGCCAGTGTTACTACTAAGATTTGAACTCAGGTGTGAGTAGATGCCTTGCCTAAGTCATGTTTTTTATCCCCACCACACAGCTACCTGCCAAATGGAGTCTAGTGAAACCGTGTAGAGGGGAAAGTCCCTTTGTATTTTGAAGTCTAAAGGCACTTGCTTATTTAATGAACTTATGCAGGCAGATGCTGTCTAGATAGGTTATTGGTTGGGCTAGGAAATAGCATAAAGTTAAGAGAAAATAAGAATCTTTCAAAAGCCAACAAGTCATAAAATTCCAAAGAAACCCAAGAAACTATACGCATTCCCTGTAATTTGTTGTTTATGTTTTTATCTGAGCTATAGGAGGTCCTATGTTGATCATTTTTGAGGATATTGTATACTAATTTGAGTTTATTTATTTATATTTTTTAATGGCAAGGTCTTACTCTGTCAGCTAAGCTGGAGTGCAGTGGTGCTATCATAGCTCACTGCAGCGCTGAACTTCTGAGCTCAAGCAATCCTCCCATCTCAGCCTCACAAGTAGCTGAGCTACTACTGCAGCTGGGGCTGCAGGCATGAACCCCCATATCTGACTAGTTAAAAAAAACTAGAGATGGGGGTTTTGCTCTATGGCCCATGATAGTCTCATATTCCTGGTCTCAAGTAATTCTTCCTTCTCAGCCTTCCAAAGTGTTGGGATTACAGACATGAGCCACCATGCTTAGCCTAATTTGAATTTTAAAGTGAACTGTTTTCCTTACATATACAGCAGTAGTCATCATTATAAAAGTTTTCAAAACCGAAGACTTAACTCAAAATTTTAAGGTATTCATATAGATAATGGATTTATCTTACATATAAATAAGTAGAAATGGTGTTTACTTAAGTTATTTTCATCAATTTGTATAATGTCTGTGTGGTTTGGGAGGATATATTCTTATCCAAATCTCTGAATCTAGAAAGAAAACTTAAAACATTGAAAACTTTAAAAAAAGTCTAATGTCTTAAAGTTAATATATTACAGATAAAGAATTGCAGAAACTTTCTGTCCTTAACAGTGACTCAGATTGGCAGAAGTTAGATCACATATAGACTTTAATGTACCAGTTTAAGTAGAATTAGAAATCTCTTTATGTTCATGTGTTTTTGGGATGCTCAGACAGGAGAAAGTAGATTAAAAGCAGCTTCCATGCAGGAAGCTTGTTCTCTGATATTGTATCTGTCTGAAGATAAGTAACAATATCTGTTACCTGCTTCAATGCCTTCTGGAATTTTTGATAGTGTGTATCTATAGTGTGACATTTAAACTTTTTAATGAGCTTAATTTAAGTGAACTTGCCCTTTTAATTTTGTATGTGAAGTTAAGTTCATACAAAAGAAAGCTTGCCTATATTTTTTTTTAAAAAGGAGATTCTAAGAGTTTTATATTGAATTCTGGACCAAGTGTGAGAACAGATAGCAATAAATTCCTTTCCAGACCAGAACCTGATTTCCCTGTTCCTGGCCCGCAGTGTTGTTGATCCTTAGCCCAGCAACTGCACTGGCAGGAAGGCAGGTATCTGATCATTGATTGTGGAGGGTGGGTGGTGGCAGCCACCACAAAGCATTTGTGGGGAGAGATTCATGGCATCTATTGTTCTACATCTCAGCTTACCTAGCACATTCTCCCATTCTACTCTTGTCCTGTTTCTGGATTCGTGACAAATATGGGCAAAACCATACAGCAGTGTGTTCTGTGGTAGTTCAACTCTGAACAAGGAGATCCTCCAGGCGAGGTGATTTCTGGCTATATTCTCAGTTACTGATTCTCCTTTCAGAGACTTTCTGCAGCCTTATCATCTTGTGTCCTGCCTGGGCAAACATCCTCTGAAAAAGGTATCACCCGTTGCTCTCTACCTCTGTTCCCCATTCTACATCCCTCCTCTCTCCTTCCCCTTCCCTTTCCTCTTGCAGCCCTCAGCCTGAGAGCAAGTTCAGCCATGCTTGGAGTGCTTAGCTCTGTCTCCAGACCTGAATGAGGGAGCTCTGGTCTGGGACTGACTTTTTTTTTTCTGTATCTTCGATAGCATCTACCAGAGTATTCAATATATAAATGAGTAAAAGAACTTGAAACACATTTTTCCTCAGTTATTAATGTTAATATACAAATACATCATCTGTACCAGAATCAAACATGCAATCTAGAAATGTGTAGATGAAATATGAAAGACACCATCCTGACCCTCTCTCCTTCCAGCTTATACCCGTCTACTGATGAAACTCCTCTTTCTCATGAGGTGCATTTTTTTTTTTTTTTTTTGAGTTGGAGTCTCACTCTGTCGCCCAGACTGGAGTGCAGTGGCTGTTCCCGGCTACCGCAGCCTCGACCTGCTGGGCTCCGGCGATCCTTCCGCCTTAGCCTTTCAAGTAGCTGGAACTACAGGCGCAGGCTACCTCGCCTGGCTCATTTTTGATTTATTGTAGAGATGAGGTCTCGCCTGCCTAGGCAGGTCTCGAACCCGCAGGCTCAGGCAATCCACTCACCTCAGCCTCCCAGAGATGCGGGATTACAGGCTGAGCCACCAAGCCCGGCTGAGGTGCATTTTTAATACATAGTTATTATTTTGCATTTTTAAACTTAACTATATATTGGACATATTGTTCATGTTTCTATGTGCAGATTTTTAAAATTAAATTCTATAGGATGCGCAAACGTGAAGTGTAATTCATCTAGTCTCCTATTGACTGATATTTAAATGTTTCAAATATTTTGCTACAGTAAGCATCCTTGTATGCTAATCATATGTAGGCAACTATGTCTTTAGTATTTCCTACAAATGGAATTACTGGTTCAGAAAGTATAGGCATTTTAATGTATAATGGATACTGCCAAATTGCCCTAAAAAATGTCTTCGCCATTTTCCACACCCACATTACAGTAGTTTGGGACTACCTGTTTCTCTGCATTAGGCGTTATCCTTATAAATGTATGCCAGTATGAAATAATTTTCTTTTTTAAAATTTTTGTATTTGAAATTATTTTCTTCATTTGCATTTCCTATTAG
Organism: Carlito syrichta; assembly: GCF_000164805.1. NCBI lineage: Eukaryota > Metazoa > Chordata > Mammalia > Primates > Tarsiidae > Carlito > Carlito syrichta. The sequence goes on from NW_007232451.1 coordinate 65,053, forward strand.
AAGGATGGTTTAGTAGTTCCCTATATTTTAATTGGGCATTCACATTCCTTTTGTAAATTGTATGTCCACATCATTTGTGTTTTGGGGGGAGCTGTCCTTTTCTTCTTACTGATGATAGGAGTTATCCATCTGTTTTGAGTATCCTTGGTGAGTGTTGTACATGTAGCAGATATTTTTAACTTTGTTTACAATGTCTGCTGCTATATCAGTGACTTGTCAAATTTGTTAACTTTATTTGTTTATTTTTTTTGGGGGGAGTTATAACTTGTTTTGAAACACTTTTTCTACCCAATTATTTTAAAAACATGGTTTTCTTTATTTTTTTCTAGTGGCTGTATTTGTTTTAAAAATGTTCTTATTTCTAATATTATACAATTTTCTCATATACTGCCAGGAAGTATAAATCTGAGGGCTTGACTGTAGCTGTGTGTTTGAGATGCACTGTTAGTTCCATGCTTTTCTTGAAATGTGCAGGAAGAAAACCTCTCTCAGTCAAAGCCTTAAAATATTTCTTTGTACCATGCAACAGCATGAGAGTCTGCTGTCTGCTGTTGCCAAGGCAATTACAGCAGAGGCAGACTATTGTGAGATCAGCTATAGGCTTGATGTGGATGAGACTTTGCAGTAGTGATGAAGCTAAGAAATTACTAGGAAAATAGCACATTGGTATACTTTTTTAATGGGGTGCTACAATATTTTGCAAAGTTCTAAAATGAAGAATAATGTTATAACTTTGGTGGAATTTTCCTGATAGGACCTTCCTTTTAACAAAAGTGAACTGGAGGGGTAGAAGGTGGGGAGTAGCTTGTGGCTAGGGCTCAGGGGTAAAGTGGCTTCCTCTAAATCTTGTGTCCCACAGATGTGAGTCATAGACCAATGTAGGAAAGTTGGATTCACTGGCACATGAATAGAGAGTTGTATGTCTCTACTCATAGGAATAAACCACAACAATGCTTCTGTGGGAATATTTGTAAGGTTTTTCAACTAAAAAAAATGGGAATGGGAACTCTTTTCCGCACCTATTCTATTTACCTGGCAGCTACGACCTGCAGTCACAAGGAATGTTGGCTGAGACTTCTGTGGTTGAAGATCGAGTCAGGTGCGCAAGGGAGGTGATGCCAGAGTGAAGCAGGCTGCCCAGTGATGGCTGGGTGAGGGCTTGCAGGGTTAGAGGGGACTCTGCAGGGGTACAGTGTGATGTGCAGCCTCTCTGATCCATTCTCACCTGCTCCCTGTTCACCAGCTATGTGTTGTTCATTCATTTCAGATATTAGTCTTTTCGTGGATCCCAACTATTTCTTCCAGTCAGTTTTCTTTCTTCTGTAATTCCAAAAGTCCTGCTGCTGTTCACTTGCAATAATTTCACCGTGTTGTGCTACAGAGCTATTTGTAGGTAGTGGTGGGGAAACTGACTAGATTCCTTTCTTCCTTCTTCCCTCCATGTTTTTTTCCCCACAACTTCAACACTTCATGTTTTTCTCCTTTTTTTCTTTTTGTGAAGTGTTTCTCTAGCTATTCAAATAGAGCCTTTTGCAAAGTGCTTCTCTAGCTTTTAAAAATCCCACCTGCTCCTTACTGATGAACACAGACATCTCATCCTTCTCATGTGACTTCTTAGCAACACGTGGTTCCCCTCTGTCATTCTTCAGAGTCAATTATCTGCGGAAGGTACATTCCATCTTTTGTGTCCCCAGCACAAAACAATTGCTTTTTATTCTTTGTTGTTTAACTTTTTTTTTTAGTTAGAACTTGGTTTTCCAAGTGTAATATTATAATACTGAGTATGCTTTTATAAATGACATCCCCTGCCCTTAGTAGCTTTGTGACCTTGGTCAAGTTGTTTAAGCGCTAAGTGCCTCAGTTTCTTCATCTGTAAATAAGGATAATCTCACAGGGTTATCATGAGTATACTATGTAATGTATGTGTGTTATATGTGTGTGTGACTGAGAACAATACCTGGTAAATATTAAGTACTCACTTTTTAAGTGTTTGCTATGTTTTAGTCCTGTTTTCAGTAAAATAGGCTCAGACTTTTCTGTAGTGGAGGCAGGGGTCCTAGACCAAAGATAATTGGAAAAGGAGAGATAGGAAGGGAAGGACTATTTCCTAAGCAGATACTTTGAACTTCTCAGCAACAGCTGATACAATTTTTTCATTTATAGCATATTTAGAATAGAGTTAGAAATCATACTAATATGTTTCAAGGCATCTTGGCAGCTATTAATCAAGCAGTATTGCAGTGCCATGATCAAATTTGCTAGCATCCTATTGCTGAACATAAGCAGTGATCATTTTCAGTTTGTTGTTTTGGAGTTACTGTGTGTATAGTTTCTATTCAGGCAGGTGTATGTGTCTAATGTTTCAGACAAACATAGGAATGCTGAAGACAGTCTGCTGCTTGTTTAGAACAGGGGTTCTCATTTCTTGACTTTTCTTTATTCTTTTATTAATGCTTAGAAATGAAGTTCTCATAAATTGGAGACACCTTGTTCTTCTTGCATTATTTATTAGATTAGGGATTCTTTGGTTTGAGGACATAGAAAAGAAGTGGGTTTGGAATCAGACTTCAGATCCCACTTAGCCTGTGGAATTCTAGGCTAGTTTCTTTCTTCAAGTCTTGGTTTTCACAGCTTTAATGTGAGTACCACCCGGCTCTGAGAATTGTTGTGAGATCCATGTGACAATTATCTGTGAAGTATACATAAAGAATTACCAGGGGGTGGTTTTCTCCCTGGAGGATACACGTCTAGCCTGTAAAGGTGAGCTTTCCAAACCATGCTCCTAGTACACACATCAGGCATAAATTAAACAAGTCAGGCTGGAAGTTGTTTTTTATTGCAAGGGAATTCTGCCTGGGGTGTTAGAAGAGAGAATGTGATGAGTTAGTTCAGCTGTGAACGCTAACATTCTATTGGATTGCCTCATTGAAAAAAAAAAAAAAGCGAATCAAAGCTCTTTTTTTTTTTTTTAAGGGACAGCTTTAAACAGTCCCTTAAACAACTTTAAAATTAAAAGGCAAGATAGACAAGTTTATTTCTTTTTTGTAATAGTTGGATGTATCCCATACAAAATCATAGAGGAGTCTGGCTTTGCTAATGTTTGTTTAAAAGGAGGTGTTGACTGGTTTTCGGCTGGCAAGTAGGAGTGTCTAGTCAGTGTTTCCCTTTCTACATAGAAAGTTAACAGGACTCTGACACATCAGAGTTTGTCTGGAGAGAGCTTGGGGCACTCCTGCGCAGGTTTGCCACAGAATGATGGGGCAGCTCTTGAGAATCGATGGGGAATGGAATGCAAAGCTGGTGGGACAGATGTGCTGTATGGGTTAGTAGTATCACCTGTGCTATTGTTTTCGTGTTTTCAGAACTGGGAAAGGAAACTTACCTACCTGCTTTGGTTGCGTGGTGAGAGTTCAGCAGACTGCAGGGCACCTTTCAGAAATCTGCACTCAACTCCAGACTTCTGAGGCTCCCTGGAGAGACCTGCCCCCTATTGTTGTACATAGGATATGTATTTGTATATTGCCAATGTCTGCTATGTGTGTGATATTAAGTGCATTTAGCTTTGATTGGATTTAACTGAAAACCACTCGGTATAGATTGTAATAATCAGTGCTCTTTTTGCATTTATGTTTTCTCCTCTATTCTATTGTTCTTTGCATTCAGTGTCATTACATATTTTCAGCCATGTTGTATTTTATAAGGCAAACATAAATGTTATGTTGTCACTTAAAACTTAATCTACAAATGAAATAATTTTTAAATACAGAAGTGTTATAAAACTTTATTCAGAATAATGACTGGATGGTCCGTATAATCAATAGAATTGGTTAAATCATGGGAATATTTTGCCCTTTTTATTGCCATAGCAACAGTGCTTTAGGTATAAATCTGTGTTACACATCCTTGACTGAAATGACATAAAGACTCATTGTAAGACTTGTAATTGAAAGATTAGATGGTGTCATTTGGAATACTCCCTCTTGAAATAATAAGTACGGAAAGTGGTATGATTTACAAAGTCTTCTCAGACTTAAATTACTCCTTTACTCTGTCTTGAAGAAGGTTTGAGACCCTTAAAATTCACATTAGCTCTTTCCTCATCTTGTAGCACTATGAGGACATTATAGTGTTAAAGAGCTTCCCTTGATTTTTGAATGGAACTTATCTAGGTTTATCATGGTTCAAAAGAAAAGGTTTAGGTTGTTACTGTCAGAAAACAGTTTCAGAATTCATGAAGTATGTGTGTTATTTGGTTAGTTTCAGTCTTGGTACCTTACTTGTGTACTTTAGTTGTGGATCCTAATTCCCATATGTTACCTGCCCAATATCTAGTACCATTTCACATTGTTAGCAGCAGTTTTGAACCTCTAACACAATAACCACAACAAAACTTCAGAGATCAAACAAACCTTTTCATGGTAATATTATTTAAGTGAATTTCTCCTCTGTACTTAGAGGTACATGATTTGATAAAGTCAACTTTCCTGATATACCACAGGAGTAAGAAATTAGCCAATTTCATCTCTAGAACCTATATTCTACTTTTTCATGTACCTTAAAGTATAGGACCGATTTTTATTAACTTAAAAAGTAAGAAATCTATTTTGTTAACCCTTATATACCCAAGAGGAGAAGAGCTTATGTAATATACATAATACATTAAATTTAAAGGAATGCAGTAGATTTGTAAGAGTTCATAGTATTTCATGATGATTAGATAAATTAATAAAATTTTGAAGGATAGTTAACAGGAGTGCCTTCATCTTATATTTTGTAACTTGATATGGAAGCTGTCTATTCTTAAATCATAACAATTTTTGATTAATAATACATTTTACTTTTTTTTTTTGTTGAGAATTTAGCATCAAGGTCCTACATTGTCCCTTGGATGGGAATGCTGTGGATATTATCTGGGAAGTCATTATTTTGTTGAGTCTGTTTTCTTTTTGCTGGATACTTAGAAAACTGCTGCAGGAATGTGATACGAGTGCTAGACTTTGGCTCAGAGCTTCCCATTGTTCACAGTCAATTGTCCAAAGTTCACATTGCCCAGCAGGGCTAGATTCCCAAATTCCGCAGCTCCCTGTCGCTTAGACCTTCCATTTGAACAGTGGCAGTATCTTGGGTATGGCGGAAGCTACACCAGAGGGAATCACAAGTCTTGGGTTGTAACCATGGCTTTCAATGTTCAGTAATAAATTAGGGTGTCTTCTTGGTGGAGAAATCTACAGGTGGCTGACTTCTGTCTTGCTATCCTACTTCCTGTCCTTCAGGCCCCTCTTGACTACCCCCTTTCCTTTGTCCCTGCCTACATGATGAGTGCCATGTCCTTTTCTCAGTTGGAGTACTCATCACACTGCCTTCAGGTCAGCTGTTCTCTCTAGGTAATGAGCCATAGAGGCGAAAACCTTGTTGTTCCAGCACTGGGCTCATCAAAGAACCCAATAGGTACTGAAATGAATGAGTGAGTAAATGAGGGAAGTATAGAATCTGCATCCTATCAGTGAGGAGGGATAATAGATTGTTTCTCTTTCTTCATTCTTGCATTAGGTACAAATTAGTAATTTAGCTTCCTTCTGAACTCTTTAGGAATAACAAGACTGAAAGACACTTAAGAAAGAGGCCATTATTGCTTTAAGAAATAGTTGTATATACTACCGTATATAAGCGTATATATATCATTCTACATTGTTTTTGGATTGTCCTTTCTTAAACATAATTTACATCACAGGCATCTATTTGTTGAGTGCACAAAGGCACTGTGGCATCCAGTATGGGGTAGACAAAGATGGATGATATGTAGAGGATGCCCCTAAGGGCCCAACAGAGAAATTAATGAGTATGCTGTGGATCATATTGTTGGTTAACAAGTATTAATATCCTTGTTCTTGACATAGTACTTACAAGCAAAGTACCTGGAGATTTTTCATTTGGAGTTAGGCAAATATAACAATTTTAGTATAAATTCTGAGCATTTATATTCATATTTAGCAAGCTTCTACCTTCTGTGTCTGCTTGCTGCAACCAGTTCCTCAGTGTTTTAACACTCAATGTTAAGTCAAAAAGTAGATTAGAAATTTGGTACCCTGAAAGGCATCTGTTACAGGTAGAACCAAATGATGGTCTGTATTTTGCTACCTTTATTGTTTTGCCCTGCTGGTGATAGGAAATGGAAGGGGTTTCAAGGAGGTACTTTGGAGAAGAAATCCTTATGAAATACAGACTAGGTTATGTGGTCCCCTCTCCCCTTCGTACTGGCATAAAGTAGGCAATCTCTAAGTAATATGCTATCATTGATAGCTTTGCAAATAATTGAATCTGAAAAGTGTTGGATTGCTTTGCTACAATTTCTTTGCCATTTCCTTATCATTGAACATTTATGTTTTTTCAAAACTTTGATTTTCCTGTTGTAAACATTCTGACTTACGTTCTCATAGACACGTTTTATAATATCATGCCTAACACTTCAGTATAGATTTTAGATGTAGACTTGCTGGGAAAGGGGGCATCAATTTTTAGGGCTTTTAATGTATATCTAGAGCAGCACTGTCTAATAGAGCTTTGTTCTAGAGCAGTGCTATCTGGTAGAAATTTCTATTATGATGGGAATATTCTATATCTGCCTTCTAATATGTTAGCCATTAGCTATATGTGCCTGTTGAGTACTTGAATTGTGAGTAGTGTAGCAAAGAAACTGAATTGTTACTTTTATTTTGCTGTAATTGATTTTGGTGTATACTTGAATAGGCACATATGACAAGTGGCTACCATGCTGAATAGTGCAGGTCTAGAAGATTTAAATCAAATTACCCTTTCTTAGCAGTATATAAGAGTATCTGTGCCCTGTGTCCTTTTCAACATGAATATATTTTTTTCATAAAATTTTGTCAATTCAATAGGTTATAAAGCTTTATCTGTGTTATGATTACTTGAGTACTTGTGAGAATTACATTTTTAGAAACAGATTACCTGTCTGCTTTTGCCCACGACTCTACTGAGATGTTCACCTTTTTCTTACTTATTTGTTTTATTTTTTGTATTGATATTTGTCACCTTTGTCGTATATTGCAGATGCTTTTCTCAGTTGATCTGTTTTTTTAAAAAACATTGTTTATTTCAAATTATTGTAGATGGTATAAATACTTTTAATAAACAGGGCAAGCATTTACAAATAAATCTTAGCATTACAGTAGTTTAAAGGGGCTCAGGGACACAGAATAAGGAGGAGGAGAGATGAAGAAAGAGTGCGTGAGCTATGTCTTACCCTCAGGGAGAGGATGGAGAACAGCTAAATTATGGTGGGAAAGGAAAGAAGACCACCAGGGAAAGAGAAAGAACTACTTCCAGATACAGGAAGGAAGGAAGGAAGGAAGGAGGAAACAAAAAGTAGAGTTTTGAGTGTTAGCTCTAGGTATTGGAAGATGATGATTCTCCTTTGAAATAATCACTTGATGAACTAGAAAATTCCAGCTTCTCTTTTCTCCTTAAACCAGAAAAAGCCTTCTCTCATCCTCTTCACCGTGTCTGTAGTCACCAGAGCAGGATCACTGTCAGTGTCTACCCTGAGGATCCAGTTGGGTATTTCTACACAGGGACCCTAGGAGAGAAACAGCAAAAAAATGCTGCTGAATAACTAAGCAGAATATTTAATTCTGATGAATAATTAAGCCAGAGTCCACTTCAAGCCAAAGAATCTCAATTTAGGTCCTGCCTTGTATCATGACTTTACACTATCTGCTGGATAATCGTGGACTTTATTCTCTTTAAGTCTTGGTGTCTTCTGTAAAATGGAAATAGCGTTACCTGCCCTTCTTACGATTGTGAAGAGCAATGGATATAACAGGTTGCAAAGTGCTTTGGGAAGTTCAGTGTAAGGACTTGCGTGAAGTTAGACAACTTTGTGGTGGTGGAGGTGGGTTGTGGAACAGATGGCAAGAGGACGTTTGTTTAATGGAGGAATGTTAACAAAGACCTGGCAAGACATCAATCTGACATATGGCCCTTTAACACCTTTCTACAGATTGCCTAAAGTAGCCAAAATTTAACAAGAAAATTCAAATGTACCGAATGGTATCTTTTCAATATCTTGTTTTTGTTTAAATGCATGCTCACAAGTCTCCTTGCATAGATTTTACTAACCTTATTTTATATATATTTTTTTCCTTCCAGATGAACGGGACAAAGTTCAAAAGAAAACATTTACAAAATGGATAAATCAGCATCTCATGAAGGTCAGTTTTTATTTCTTTCACATCTTGGAATTCTTTTGCATACTTCAATTTATTGTGCAGTAATTGATTGTATTGCACTGAAGCACAGCGTTTGAATATCAGCTTGAAAGCTTAAATTCTGGAGCATTTCACATTCCTTCACATCTGTAATTATTTGGTGTGTGGCCTGTGCGTAATGAAGGAGGTGGGAAGATAAGTACGCAGTGATTACAGTGCATTCTGTGACATTAGGAAAACTGGTTATTATTGGACTCTAAAAAATCTCAACAATGTGAAAAATCTGTAAATATTTATATGTCCATGCATGGAAAAGCTGCATTTTTCAGTAAGATATTTTTTTTCCCTTAAGATTCAAACCAAGTACTGGCATCAAATTTGTGTGGATGGCAGAGAGTTAGATGAGAAGAAAGATGGATTGTAGAGACAGAAGTCTAGACTAGTTTAACTTCTTAGTATAATCTAAGGATTGGTGCTTATGTCTACATTTCTTTGTCTGTGAAGCAGTTAATAGTCGTGGTTCTTAAGTTTATATTTATTTGTGTGCCATGGGTCACTTTGAGAACCTGATATAAGTTCTTCGGGAAAAAAAGTATGCAAAATTTGCATATAAGTTCATGGAGTTATTAGACCCCACTGAATTCCTTCAATAAATTTCAGGTAAATTATTCTTAGGATTGCACAGTCAACTATTGGTCACTTCTCCTCCTTTTAGGGAGAGTCTAAAGTTGGAAACAGGGATATTACTGTGTGGAAAGAGTTTTCTCACATAGAAACATTATTTTAAGTGAGGTTATCTTCTTCAGCTAACTTACATGTCTTCAACTATCATGTACTTTAGGAGTGGTACCAGTCATGTAATAGCATCTAATCACCTGCCATAAAAGTGATTTTAATTGCAGGGACTTATCAGAATTACCTGAGTGGCGTGTCAGTTCCCTCTCTCACGACTCGACACAACCCTTTTCTCACATTCTGATAGGTCCCACCCCTGAACTGAGATTCACTTCTGTAGGGAGCTTCTTTCGCTACTGAGAGCTGAATCCTCTGGTGTGCAGGCAAGAGGTAAAAGGTTGAGACCCTCTGCTTTGTGATGCTTTTGTGAGGAAATACGTCACGAATTCTGATGATGGATACAGGAGTTCATCTGCCCTATCTGAAGCTTTTGTCTCATCCTGCATGTACCATGCACTTGGTGGGAGAGGACCCAGTGTCCACAGTGGGGGCAGAGATGGGCTAGGGTACAGTTTGGGGTGTGGAACTTTGAAGCTGAAGACTCCAAAAGGATTTCCACATCTCTGAGATGGCTCAGAGATGCTCTCTGAGGAAGAGGTGGCTATGTGACTTCCAGCAGCCTGGCAGTCTCTGTAGCTGTGGAGATCTGGGAGGTGGACATGTGTGGGGGGCACAGAAGGTTGTCCCATATCTTCTGTAGTGGCTGTGGTTCCAGGTTGGTAATGAAGTCTCAACCGCTGGCAATAGCAAATGAATGTTTATTGAGGGCCTGTTATCTGCCAGGCATGTTGGATGGGGTCTTTCATTTTATGGATGGTTCATAAATGAGATGATTGCATATGAGGAGACTGTCTTTGCTAAAAGCATCAAAATACAAGTTGAACTTTTTGAGGACAGAGGCTGTATTGCTTATTCCTGGGCCTGTCATAAGCCTGCCCAAACATTCTCAATTTGTGGGATACACATGGCATACATTAAATTGTTGACTCTTTACAGCTACCCTCCGAGGTGGCTTCATTCAGTGATTCTACACACATAGTTGTTTTTTTTTTTTTTTGAGCTGCAGTCTCACTCTGTCACCCAGGTTGGAGTGCAGTGGCATGCTTACAGCCACCACAGTCTCGACCTGCTGGGCTCAGGCGATCCTTCCACCTCCACCTTCCAAGTAGCTGGAACTACAGGTGTGGGCCACCATACCTGGCTAATTTTTGATTTATTGTAGAGACAAGGTCTCATCAAGTTGCCCAGGCTGATCTCCAACCCCTGAACTCAGGCAATCCTTTTGCCTCCGCCCCCTGAAGTGCTGGGATTAGATGTGAGCCACTTAGCCTGGCTCTACACACATAGTCTTTAGAGTCAGACAGCAAGGGTTCAAATCTTGATTTGCCTGGAAATGTCACCTTCTTCTTCATTTTTTTTTAAAAATGACAAAGATTCAAGGCTTACTTTTGCTGCCACTTACTAAGAATTGGGAAAATAAACATTGTGGCACAAATGCTAATAGATACCAGTCTAACTGCTTATGGTTGTAATCAAATGAGTTCATTTCTTTCTTGGATTCTGTAACCACTCCAAATTTAAGGAGGCTCTGATTCGCTGAGGAGCCACTTGGGGGGGGCGGGGAAGATAGACAGTATAGTCTTGGCTAACTTGCACCGCCAGGTAACTGTTTGCATTCTTGCTCGGTTTTGCTTTAGTTTCCACTCAAAGCGGATTTTTCTTATAATCCTAAGAGTTGTGCACTGAAATTTCTGACACAAAACTCCAGTGTGTCAGAACATAGCTTTTTATCTTTCATGCTTCTATTCTAAAAGTTATAGCATTAACTTCAAGTGAAGAAAAATGATTAAATATTCTAGAACATTTTGGGGCACCAGGCTGTTATGGTTTGTGGTGTTAGTTAATCAGAGAAAAGTCAGCCTTCATGTGATCTTTTCTGGGTTTGACCTAAGATTTAATGAAAGGAGTCTTGCACTGGGTAGTCAGCCTTGTTTTAGCTCACTAAGAGGAATGTTGAACACTTTTGGGCGGCCATTTGGTCATAATCCAATTAGTGGGAAATATAAAGTATACGAATTTTGGATTAAAAACCTTAATATTAGAAAAATATTTCTTCTGTGTTGATTTTCTTATATTCTTCGCTTGAAATGTTGACTATATTCAGGGAGCAACAGGGAATGATGAGCAGTATGTCCTACATTTTCTTGTCCTATCATATTCCTTTTCAGTTAAAGAAAAGTATGTATTTGGAGAGTTTGTAATAAAATGGGCTTCTGTTATATAAATGTTAAGGGAAGGAATAACCATGGTAAATGAGTCTACAAATGAGAGTATTGATGAATGAGGAGAGAAGAAGTGAGTAAGATCGTTTGGATAAAAACTGAATGTTTCTACATGTGTTCTCTGTTTTGTCAGATTTGTTTTTGTTTTTATTTTTAGAGACAGGGTCTCACGCTGTCACCCAAGCTGGAGTGCAGTGATGCAATCATAGCTCACTGCAGCCTCAAACTCCTGGGCTCAAGTGGTATTCTTGCCTCAGCCTTCTGAATAACTGGAACTACAGGCACATGCCACCAGGCTAATTTTTAATTTTTTAATGTAGAGACCAGTCTTGCTATGTTACTCAGGCTGATCTCAAACTCCTGGCCTCAAGTGATCCTCCTTACCTTGGCCTCCCAAAGTACTGTGGTTACAGGCATGAGCCACCATGCCTGGCCTGTTCCATCAGTTTTAACCAAAGTCACAAAAAGTCCTTAAGCCATGAAGAAGGGAGGGGGGAAAGGGGATGTAAGAGGAGAAGAGAGATTTTAAATTTTATTTATTTATTTATTTGAGTTTGGGTTTTGCTCTGTTACCTAGACTGGAATGCAGTGGCATGATCATGGCTCACTGCAGTTCAGATAATCCTTCTGCCTCAGTTTCTCTCTCTCTCTCTTTTTTTTTTTTTACTTAAAGCCTTCGTTTTATTATAGTACATGGGCTGGGACTGATGGGAAGGTATAGATGTAGTAGGCAAACATGGTTAGCATCAGATACTCATCTCAATTGCCTTAGTCTCTTGAGCAGCTGGGACTACAGGCGCGTACCACTACATCCAGCTAATTTTTTGATTTTATGGAGATGAGGTCTCACTATACTGTCTAGGCTGGTCTTGAACTCCGGGCTCAAGCAGTCCTCCTACTTTGGCCTCCCAAAGTGCTGGGATTATAAGCACAGGCCACCATATCTGGCCTTTTTTCATTTTTAAAAAAGAGTTATATTGCGTAAACTTCAAGTAAGTTATCCTTGAAAGGGAAATGTCTGCTTCAAAGTTATCAGTCTGTGACATGTTCTTCAAACATGGGAGGCAGCAGGAGGGGAAGATAGAAGTTTTGCCTTTGAGGTCAGGCAAATGGCGAGGGGAAAAGCTTTACAATTCATTCTTTGTGTGGACTTAGTCTTCTTATGCCCTCCTCTGTAAAATAGTGGCAATATTATCGACTGCAAGTTCCTAGGCTCTCATGTAGTAGAAATGGACATGAAGTGAAGCAGATTCCCTGACAAGACTTTATTGGGGACTTGTACAAGGGAGACAGCTCAGGAGGAAGAGTTCTCTGTCCGGCTCCCCAAAGGGGGCTGGCCAAATACTTTTGTTAGATAAGGGAAGGGGTGTAACATCAAAGGAAAGATAATATGTTAGCATGATTAGGGAGGGGTTTTAGCTACACAAGTGTGGTGTAGGTATATAACTTCTTCATAGGTCGCATATACAAAAAATGGCAGATAAGCCCTGCCTGGGGTGGGATTTTACAATGAAACAACATACAGTCAGGCACTCTGAAAGGAGGGAACCCTAGAAATTTAGGATATAGCTGGGCTTGGTGGCTCAGCCTGTAATCCTGCGCCTTTGGGAGGCTGAGGTGAGTGGATTGCCTGAGCCTGCGGGTTCAAGACCCGCCTGGGCAACTTGGCGAGACCATCTCTACAATAAAACAAAAAAATTAACCAGGCATGGTAGCACGCGCCTGTAGTTCCAGCTACTTGGAACGCTGAGGTGGAAGGATCGCCGGAGCCCAGCAGGTCGAGGTTGTGGTGGCCGGGAGTGGCCACTGCACTCCAGTCTGGGCGACAGAGTGAGATTCCAACTCAAAAAAAAAAAGAAATTTAGGTTATAACATAGACATTTTGAATTAGCACAGCCATTTTGCTTCTTTCACCCCCTTGACACACCTTGCTGTTCAACTTGCACGGACCACATGGCCCTTTACCCTATAATCATTAACAAGGAAAAAAAAATAGTTTTAGAAACTGATAATTCCACAGAACCCCTTAAGCATGTTCAGTCTTGCTAATAATCTATCTTTTAGGTATTTGCACTGATGCATTGTTATTAGCCACCAGTGATGACCTCTAGCATACCGCCAGGAGGCATGTGTATTGGTATGTTGTTATCATACGATCATGACAGCCTCCAGCCTGAGGTCATGAGACGTTGATGCTTGGCAATGTCAGAATTTATGTGACTGCTGTGGAAACCAAAGAGTGCAACTCTGGACATTCCTTTTGGCCCAGACCCTCCTCCAGGTCTTAGACCCCTAGCTTTGAAGGCTTGCCTTAATGCCCTTAAATACACCTGGCTTCCAGCATTCCATGCCACACTCGCCTGAATGCTGGCCCCCTTTCCATCTGTGAAAGGTGAATAATAAACTTAATTTCCTTCTAATTTCCTCTCTGTTGCGATCTTGCACTATTTCTGCGGCACTGGCCCACCTTGCCTCAGTTTACCTTTTCACACTCTCTGGTCCTTTGTGTGTGTGCAGGAGAGGGACAAGCAGGGGACTGGTGTCCCAAGCAAGGTTTATGGCAAAACATGGCTTATCTTATTGAGTTTTTTCTAGGTTGTGTTCTGACTTATGGTTTCAGCTGGGGTGTTGCTGTAAAATCTGGTGGTTAAAGTGTGTGAGGGAGGCTGAGTCCTATCCCTGCTCTCTCAGTAATGCCAGGTAGTGTGAGTATTTAAATGAGATAATCTAAGTATAGAGCACTTGGCATATTGCTAAGCAGTCAATAATTGAGGGCTTCTGGTGTTGAAGAGTTTGGCTTGGATGGCATCAGACAAAATTGTGAAGTAAGGGTAAGTTGCCTTTGTCTCTTCTACCTCCCTTGTTCTTGTCTTTTTTCTTACCTCAAGTACTTTCCCTTTTAATTTATTCATGTTAGAAAAACCTGGAGTTTAGGGTTCAGACTCTTGAGGCATTAGGTTGGCCCATTGTTTCTTTGCCTTTGAGTCCTGCTGGGAAAACACTCAAGAATTACTTACCTGCAGTAATCCTTTTAGGTGTACCCTCCCTGCCCTCTGCCTGCCTGCCACAGAGTTTTAAGGTTGATTTGGGGGCCTAAAGTCCTTTTCTACAGCTTTTTTCCTCTTTTTCCACTTTATCGTCATAGGAAGAGAGTCAGCGAAGATTTATCAGACTTCTGAAAGGTTGGCAGCTTCTGGTCCTTAGTGGTAGTTTTATTTAGAGCCACACTTGGAGGGCATCTTCTATATCATCCGTTTTGGTTCCCTCATTTAACAGAAGGGGAAACAAGCCACATTCACTACTAGTAGAGCTTCACTAAATGAAATGAGTGTATTTGATGAGGTGCTATGTCCAGTGGTGTTGCAGATCTACCAGCAGGTCACCCTTGGCTGTGAGATTGTGTTTGCTTTTCTTACCTTATAGTTTCAACTATTTGCTTATTAATTCTGGTGACTTAGGAAGTTATGATTGATGCAGTTGTACAATAGCATATACCCAGTGCCCAGGGATGATCTGGCACAGTCACTTTTTAAAAAGTTTGTATAACTGAGAAAAGTAAACATTGTGGAGCTTTTACATGATTGCTTACGTTACTGTTACATCTATATGTATAAATATTTTTTCCTTAATATTTGTTGAGGATTTTTTAGCATAACTTTTTCTCCAAAAAAGATGTCATATAGCCCTATTTTATATTTTTCAGAGCTAAAACTACATTTATTTAAAGTAAATAGGTTGATTAATTGAAACTTGTATTTGTTGGTGAACTGACATCTCTGGCTTTTTTCCAAATGTATTTAAAGTTTAATGTTCTGGAATTTCTGTTGTATGACTAAGTTTGTCCTTAAAACTGATTGTTCTGGCAAGAATGTTTTCCTTCTGATTCATCATTCCTCAGAATACTTTGAAGAATCAAGTCCAGTCAACATATTGGTGTCTGCTGTCTCTATAAATCTTTTTACACATTGAGTAGCTCAGATTATTTGCCTTGCAATTCATGGTTTCTGGGTAAACTATTAGCATCATGAAAATTTATTATTCTGTAGCATAATTTAAACAGTGGTACTAGAAATTGAAAATACCTGTGACTTTGGTTAGCTAAATTTTACCTGGAGAATAGTTCGGAAATCTAAAATTGATGACATTTTTTTATCATCGACAGCATTTATTTTTCTGCCTCTTCTATTTATGGCACTAGGTACTACTACTTTGTAAATTAGAGAGTCTTTATAACCATGTGTTGTTAGTGTTGATCACATGCGACTTGCTGTCTAGAAATTCACAGGACAGTGGTATAAGAAAGGGCACCTAAGATTTAAGGCACATTATATGGAAGGGCACTTATGATTTAGATTTTGCCTTTCTCTGGGGTGGGGAGGGGGCAAGAAAGAAGAAACCACTTCGTTTTCTGAAGTAATTTAACAGCTATCAAAGAATATATTTCTTTTAATTCTTTACTTGGATTCAGAATTAGAACTTGAGCCATGACTCAGAAGCTGTGTTCAAAAAGAATAATTTAAGAGGACGAATGGGTTTTTAGGAGAAGACTGGGGTCTGGAGAAGTTCATATATACTTTTCTTGCATGGGATCCAATCTAATGAGCAATTTATTGTGGAAATATATTCTTCAGCACTGATCAGCCATATTGCAAATTCATTCTTTAACATGGTGTAATGGGATATTTGGTCTAAATGTTTTTCTTTTTTCTGTATTTTAATTTATTGATACATAAATGCATTTGAGTAGGAAGAGACTCTGGCTGCCAATGTTGGACCACACCCTCTTTGTTAGTGACCGGCTTGGTTACTGCATGGGAGACACCCAACTGACTAGCACATTTTTATCTCTGTTCCATCGTGTCTTTGGACAACTGAATTTACTCGCAGCACAGATATCCTTTGTCCACGTGGGAAAACCAACGACTTCTTGACTCCACTGAATCAATCACACTATTCTTTACTTTTTGATTTGGTGGCTGGAGGGAAATGTAAATCCCCAAGCTGAGAACACAGTGATATCTTTTAGAAAACAGGGGGAAAAAAAGCTCTATTTACTCTGTGTTCTTGACTATTGCGGAGTTATCGAATAACTTTACATCTGTGGGCTCAGATGAGATAGGGGAATATTTGAAGCATCAACTTTATAAAGGGCTAATGAAAAATACTACCTGTTGGAGTATGGTGTTTTTGGTTCTTAAAATCTATAAATAAGATTTTTTTTCAAGACCTTAGATTTATATCAGTGGTTCCTAAACTTGTACTGCATTAGATTTACCTTGAGTGCCTGTTAAGATTGTGGGGGCCCCATCCCAAGAGCTTCTGATTCATTGGATTGGGGCAGAAAATTGGCATTTCTAACAAGTTCCAGGAATTTAAGTATTTCTAGTGAAATCCTGATACTTCTGAGGTGGAACCATACTTTGAGAACCCTTGTCATAGACAAATAGATAAATATGTAGCACCCATTCCATTTGGCATAACCAGTAAGTATCCCAATATGGTTTAGAAGTGGATAGTAGTGGCCATTGCCAGATCGCCGCCATTGCCTCACTGAGCTATGGTGGGGCCACGTGCTCTTTGAGCCATGGCCAGGCCATGTTTTCTTAAACGCTTTGGCTTCCTCCCCTACCTTGGAGAGGTGAATCACCTCTTTTTCTCTCTCTCTAATTTACTTTATAAATAAGCTATATTCTGTAATCAAAAAAAAAAGTATAGTAGCTATCTTTTATTGATCTTGTACTGTATGCCCAGCACTTTACAATATTACCAATATTAATAATAACAGCAGCTAATATTTGTTGAGTACTAACCATGTGCTGAGATCTGCCACTTTTATGTCTTAATATTTTTAATTCTCACAGCAATCCCTATGGATAGGTCCTGTTATTTTCCTTGAGTTACACGTGATGAAACTGATGCATAGAGTGATTATACAATTTCCCAAGGTCACTCAGCTAGTAATTCTCAGGACTGCTGTGGAGAATAAGACTAAGGACTGCTGTGGAGAATAAGACTAAGAGAAGAGAGGTTACTTAACTTCCCATAGGCTAGACAGAAATCTAAAGAGAAAGCAAAAATTACTCCCCAGTCTGCCTGATTCCAGACTTTGTTCTCTCTATTATACTCAATTCTTGAGGATAAATGTAGAGTTCAGTGATTAAAGGTAAAAGGGGGGGAAGCTGAATTTGACATTGGACATTAGTCTGATTAATTTACAAATAGGACTTTATATTTAAGTTATCTCTGTTGTGGTATAACAGCTAATCGTGTATGTAACCAAGGAAGAGTTGAATGATTTTTGAAGAAACGTCTGGTTAGAAGCCCAAAGTATAGAATTTAGGAGCAAATTTTGCAAACCAGGTTTTATAAATGTGAAAAAATAGTTGACAGTTTCAGGATTGTAAGAGATACATGGAAGCATGTTGGAATGGTTTCTTTGTAGATAAACAGTAGATTGAGAAATTTTGATTTTTTTTTTTGTCTTGAAGAATATTGATTTCTTGCTGATAGAATCCTCATTCAATAGAGAAAAGTCCCGAATGCTTGCTTTCAACAGGGCTGTATCTTGAACTTCTGGTATAAGCAGGGCTGTGTTTGAAATACTGTCTAGGAAGTTGTCTGTCTTGATGTAGCTTGCTGTCTCATTGGAGACATTAAATGTACATGCGTGAAACCTTTAAACACAAATGCATGGCAGTATATGACAAAGTGCTTGAAAGAGTGGGTGAACAATAGGGATTTTAAGAGGCCATAGGCTTCGGTGGCTCTGAGTAGTTAGGGACTGTGTCAGGACAGGGTGGGGTGGGGAGCCTGGGAAGCCTGGTGTCCTGGACTGCTAGGGCTTGCTGGAAGGAGATCACGTCAGATAGAAAAAGACAAAGACAGATGAGAAACAAATGTGATTGGTTAGCAGATGTGCTGTTGGAAGTTTTTGAGGACAGGAGTGACATGCTAGCATTTTGGGCAGAACCTTGCATCGCATACACAGGCATTAAGAGACTAAGTATTATTAACTCCATTGGGAATTCCAAGACATGACTGTGTCTTCACGTCATGGGAGTTCAATGAGTGCTTGCTGAATGTGAGAACTACAGGGAGGTGACTATTGGCCTAGCCCAGAGAACTCTCTCTTGTTCTTCCCTCCGCTTTGTAGCAGCAACTTGGATGAGGTCAGAGAAGGCACACCTTTCAGATCTACAGATGGGAAGAAAAGCCGGTGAATTAGATCAGTGAGATCCATCCTCAAAGCAGTTTTGAAAGTTGGGCCTCTGGCCTCATAAAAAACATAAAATTTGACAATGAAAAATGTAAAATTCTGCTCAAAGGTTGAAGTATCTACCTGAAGGATACAGGAGGTCTGTTGTAGTAGTAATTCATGCAATAAGACTGGGGGTCTCTTTGACCTCAGGCTTACAACAGTGGCAGCTGAATGTCATCGTCTCAGGTTGTCTTAACAGAGTTGAGAGTCCGTGACTCCTTTCTACCTTTCCCTGGGGGATCACATCCAGGGTATTTTGTTCACTTCATGACAGTGCATTTTAAGGAGGCATTCATGACGCTAAGGAAGGTTGGAAACAAGTGGGATGATCTTGAGAGGAGGGATTGAAAAGAAATATCAGAATGTTTGCAGATACTGGGAGGGCAGTCATATAAGAAAGAGTGCACTTCTGGATTTATTTAATCCAAAAAGAAAATTACTGGATAATTTTAGGAATGAACTTTTAGGCTCAATGTAACAATTATCTTGATACATCCTCAGTGCCGAGTAACAGGCACTCAGTCAGTGTTTTCTGATCTAGGGCTATATACAGTTGACCCTCTGCATGTGAAGATTTCACCAACCATTAATTGAAAATAACAGAAATTTTTTAAAATGATAAAAATACAGTATAACAAGTATTTATGTGACATTTGTACGATATATACTATTACAAGTAAGCTAGAGATGATTTATGGTATACGTAAGGATATGTGTAGGTTACATGCAAATATAATACCATTTTAAATGGGAGATTTGAACATTTTCAGATTTTGTATCCTCAGCAGGTCCTGGAGCCAATTCCCCACGAATTTCAAGGGCCAATGTTATTAGTTTTCTATGACTGCTGTGACAAATTATACAAACTTGGTGATTTACAACCAAGAGAAATCTATTCTCTCACAATTCTTCAGAAATCTGAGAGCGGTTTCACTGGGTTGAAATAAAAGTGTCAGCAAGGCTGTGCTCCCTCCAGGGGTTCTTGGGGAAGTCTGTTGCCTCTTCCAGCTTCTAGTGGCTGCTGGCATCCCTTTACTTGTGGCTGCACCATTCCAGTCTCTGCCTCTGTGATCACATTGCCTCCTCCTGTTTTTCCCTCTGACGTTCTTTTACAAGAACACTTGTGGTTGGATTTAGGACTCACTGTCATGATTGAGGATAATCTCCCCATCACAGGATCTTTAATTGAGCCATACCTGCAAAGACCCTTTTGCAAATAAGATAGCAGTCACAGTTTCCAGAGGTTAGGACTTGATTTCTTTGGGCCCACCTACAGCACGTATGAAGAGTTACAGCTCCCTGATGTGACGCCCTCACCAGCAGCTTCATGGGACAGGACATTCCCTAGCTATCACCGGTTTCCACCAAAATCAGGTGGACATTTAGTTATCAGAGGTAGAGTAGAAATGACTAGTGCACTGAAAGGTAGGTGAACTAGGTGGTGTCTAAGACACTTTCCAAGAGCAAGATTGTATAATCAAATGACTGTTTTAGATGATAAGATGTGACTGCTTAGTAGGGATGGGCCAGATATTTATTTTTATATTTTTAAACTGTTTGGAAATAATTTTAAGCTTTAAAAAGCTGCAAAAGTAAAAATAGTACAAAGAACACTGGTATGCTCTTGCTAACCTTTTACCCTGTTTGTTGTCATTCCCCCCACATCGTGTGTGTATGTACGTGCATGTGCACGTACTTTTTAATTTGAACCATTAGAGGGTAAGCTATATACGCCATGGCCCTTTACCCTAAACGCTTCAGTGTGTATTTCCAAAGAATCAGGATGTTCTCTTTTGAACCACACGGTTATCAACTGGCATTGGTACAATACTTTAATGTCCATATTCTAGTTTTGCTGATTGATTCTTTGCAATATTCCTCAGCTCCCCAAGAGTAAGATTCAAATCATGGTCAGGTATTGCATTTAGTTGTCAGTGTCTTAGCCTGCTTTAATTGGGAACAGTTTTACAGCCTTTTTACAGACATTCATGATACTGACACTTTGGAGGAATACAAAACAAAGGTTTATTTGTATAGAATTGAAGAAGAATTAAGAGCAAAATATAATTTGTACTTAAAGTGATTTTATGACAAGAAGACAAACTTTTCCTTTCTTCCTGTGGGTTCATTTAAGCAATTAGAAGTGATTTTAATGTTTGTTAATAGAGCTGTGAGCTATCTTTTCAAATTAAGAACACTAAAATTTTACTCAGTAATGTTATCAGTAACTTTAATTCTATCTTGTGGCCAATTATAGGTTTTCTTCTTTTTGACTTTCTTATTCATTATTATTATTACTACCACCGTCATTGCCATTTATTAAGTGCTTACTGTATGCCCGACCCTGGACTTAAATGTGCTATCTGATTTAATCCTTATTATACCAGTGAGGAAACTGACGCTTACAAAAGATAAGTTACTGCCCAATGTGAAGTAGCTAGAATATGATAGAGCTAAGATTTTTTTTTTTTTTGAGGTGGAGCCTCACTCTGTCGCCCAGACTGGAGTGCAGTGGCCGCTCCCGGCCACCGCAGCCTCGACCTGCTGGGCTCTGGCGATCCTTCCGCCTCAGCCTTCCAAGTAGCCGGAATTACAGGAATGCGCTACCACGCCCGGCTGATTTTTTGATTTATTGTAGAGATGAGGTCTCGCCACCCAGGTAGAGCTAAGATTTAATTGTTGCCTGCTTGGCTCTGCATATAATGACATCACACCACTATATCACATCACAAAAGAAACACATAGAGTCTTGAATGACCAAGAAGAAATGAAGACAGATGTGAAAAAAAATTTTAAAAAGCAATATTCTGGGACATGTGGCCTCTTTACTCAACTCTGTTCTCTCTGCATTCTCTCTCATACTTTATCTTTGCTGGTATGCCTTGGTCTAGTTATGTGACCACAAATTTCTGTTTGCATTTTTCGCCAATCGATATACTTGGCAAGAGTTTAGAGATACAGATAAAAAAGTATGCAAGGCGTCAAGCAGCATTCCTGAAGGTCATTGTTTTAGCTGGAGAAGGGGGTGACTAAGGCATTTTCAACGAAGAAAAAATTGCACTTTGAACAGCGGTGCCACATATTCTAAATCATGTACATATCTTTGTGTCGGAATGTATGCATTCTAAAGTAGTAGGCATGCTAAAGCAGACTTGGTTTTGTTATTTAATACTAGACTTTCAGGTGTCTGAGGACAGGGTTATGTCTGCTTTAGGAAACAATGTACCCTCAGCACCTAGCATAGTGCCTGATACATTACTGTTTCCTCAGACAATACTAAGGTATTGTTTAATACACTGCTGTTTTTCTCAGACAATACTAAGGTGTTTCTTAATGAATGTGGAACCAAATAAAACGTTTTTCCTTCACTAGTTTAAAATATAGAACTACTATGACAGGGAAGTGAAAGGTATGCGTTGGTAGGAGTAAGGTGAAAGTTTGCAGGAAAAATATAGTGACTTCCTTCTTTTCAAGCTGAAATGACCCATTTTATTACAGGTATGGAAACTGAGTCCCCAAGTCATGACCACTAGGACCAAACTTAGGATTCATTTTTCTGACCCCTTTCCATGTTCCACGATCTGTCCATTGACAAATCAGTTCCTTCATTTGTGGCTAGGTAGTAGAAAGTTTACTGATATTTATGAGTGAGACTAACTGATTTGTCCAAGGTTGCTGATGAGTTTTGCTATACTTAATCACTGTTATTTTCAACAGTTCAGAATTTAGAAGATGATTGACTTGAGCTAAATTCTTCTCACTTGAAAAATCTCTAGTAATACATTGATAAAATTGCTAGATTCTCTGCATTCTTATTACATAGGTAGTCCAGTTTCTTTGAAGGTCTAAGGTATTCCTTTCCAGATAATCAAATAGAAAACCCCATTTCCAGGCTGTAGTCAGGATTTGCCGTATTACAAACCTGAGGGAGAATTCAGTAACAGTTTTTAAAGGGCCTGACAGAGGAAGCCAAATAGCAAAGGAGACAACACCTATAATCAGGAGATATGAGATGGCTGTGGTCTCCGGGGAAGGAATTTGATGATAGAAGTGGTTAGGGTATCAGAGGGAACAGTGGGTCAAGTTGGAACAAGTTGGACTTGCTTGAGGAGTTTGGAAAATGAGTTATTTGATCTTTATATGCTGTAGAAGAAACTTCTGTGTTGTGAAAAAGGAAAAGAGAGCTGACTTGAAAGGAAAGCTTCTCAAACTGGGAAAACTGCTGCCTTCTTCTTCTTCTTTTTCCTCTTCCTCTTCTTCCTCCT
>NW_007232451.1:87840-95276 GCF_000164805.1 Carlito syrichta
ATTGAGAGGACAGAAAAATTCCCACAGTGGGAGGGAACCCGAGGCGTTTGCTCAGTACTAAAATACTTCTAAAAAATGCTGACATTCTTGCCCGGTGGCACTGATGGCTATTGATGTACAGTGCTAGCACATTGCTTAAAGGAACTTTTATCAGAATTTTTCAAGTACTCTCATTTGTGATTTTTGAAAAAGCTGTCATGGAAATACACCACTGGGTTTCAAATAAAATTTAAAGAGACCATAGTATTTGTTGTAAGGTCCTTTTTGCTGCTGCATATGTGCAGAGTCCTTAACATTTGCATGAGAACATTTTAAAGTCATTTTTAGACACCTGAAGTTACACTTCCCCAAATAGGTGGAATATAATATTGGTCATGTTCTCAGGCTAGTCCACTGGATATTGTATCCTATTTTGCAGATGTTAAGAGTTTAAGTCCCGAGCTCAAGGAGCCTTACACTACAGGAGAAACAGTGGTCTCCTCCCCTCATCCCTAAAGAGATTTAAGTTTCAGATTGCCTAGCTCCGTTTCTTCCTCCATTCTATAGAATCACCTTCTTGTCCCCAGCTCATGTATGTGTCCTCCTGAGGTCCTCTCTTTTCCAGAGTCCTGTTCCATCTTGGACACCCAGAGCAGCTGGTTTCAGCTAGGATCAGGAGGAAAGAGTGACATGAGTTAATTCACTGTAGTCTATGAATGATAGAGCGCTTTGGTCATCCTGCTGGAAAATAAATCTCTGGCCGAATTTCAGCTAGATTCAGGAAGAAAAGTCAGCTCTGCATAAGAAGGCCAGTATGGAGGCAAGTGAGTCAGGCTGGCCTGGAGTCTGGCCCAGTGTTAGTACTTCTGAGCTGTTCCTACCTTCTACGGCATCTCCTACCAGTGTACTTTGGAATTCGTGGTAGGTTGCACAGTGTGGTGGCTGAGACAGGCTCTGGACTGAATATCTCCCTTCAACTCTTTACTAGCAGTATAACCTTGAGTCTTTTTAAGCCTTAGTTTTTTCGTTTGTAAAGCAGAGATAAGAACAGTGCCCTCTTACCAGGGTTATGATAGATATTAAATGAAATATTACACATCGAGCTTTGAGCACAGTGCCTGTTACCTAGTAAAATATGTGTGTGAGTAAAACAGGCCATTATATACCTTTACATCTTCTAGACTTTTAAGATCATGTAGAAGCTTCAAACTTACCCTGTCTCCTTTAACAGTGGTAGTTGTCGTCCTGATGTTTTCTTTCTAACGGGATTGAGTCGTAATATTGCCTACATTTTGAAAAGAGGAGACTGGCCGTAATGTGCTGCTGTGGTAGTTTTATGACAGTATTACAGTGATGAAGGCCACTAAATGTCGGCTCTAAATAAGGAACATATTTTCCATGGTCTGGCCAGGCCACCCTTTGCGTGGATATGACAGCATGAGGTGAGATGCTGTTAGTGTACTGCAGTCATTGGCTTGGATGATTCAGATGATTTGTGAGCCGTCGTGATTTGTGAGCTGGTTGAGTTGAGCCTAGACAAGGTAATTCAGAGAATAGCCCAGTAGGACCACAGCCATGATAGAACTTTTCTGCCTCCTACTTGAGCAGAGAATTTGGCACTTAGATTGTCTTAAGTGCATTAGCAGCCTTCCAGTATTTTTTTTTTAAACACCGCCCCCTCCCCAAAACCCAGTACTTTAAATCCCCAGAAACCAGTACTACCTGTTGAATTCTTGAAGAATGGTGTAAACATTTCATATCTGAGATTTAAGTGCTGTTATTCCAGAAGGTCATAGCATAAATGTCCTTGTATGTTCTAAAAGTAAAGATGTTTCCTAAAGATCCATTGTGTGAATTAATGAGTTTTAATATTATCCTTTTTTTACTTCACAATGTGTTATTGTTCCCAAATGTTTTCAACATGTAACTTCAATGTTATGTAAACTTAAAAAAAAACTTATGAAAACACATTTGCAGACACTTTGATTTTACTGAATATATATGTAATAGAGCAATACTAACATTTTGTCCAGGTTGTTAAATATAATTCAAATTTAGTTTTTGATTTTTTTGCTGAATTTTAAAATTCATTTTTCAGAGTTGATGGGATCAAATAAAAACTTTTTATTTTTAAAATTTTTCTTGCAGAGGAACAGCATTCTCAAATCAGGTTCCCGGAAACATCAGTGTTATGGGATGCCTTAGGGGGTAAAAGTTTCCTCTGCCAAAATAGTTTGGAAGGTAGCATTTTCTGGTTGAAGAGATTTATGGTATATATTAGCATATTAAAGACTGGAAAATTCTGTGGTAAAGAACTCTGTTTAATCCAGTGTTCCCAAATCCACTTGGTTTTGGATTCCTTCTATCAAATAATATCTACTAACTTTCCTTTGGGAAATCCTGTAGAAGTGTTTTAAAGTGACTGCTTTTGAACACATTTAATTAATTTTGTGTTAATTTGCGTTACAGATTTGGATGGGATCTAGTTAATTTGTTGGTCATTGCAGAAATGCTTTCTCACAGCCCTTCTTATGGGTCACTGATTTTCTAATTTATGAACAACTTACCCTTTGGTTCATTTGAATTGTAATTGAGTTATTTCTTTCATTGTCTAAATTTTGCTTACTGAAACTTCCACCTAGTGACCTTGAGCTGTCCCCCTAGAATAATCTAAGACATGTGGTAGCTCTTGAATATCTTTTTTATTTTTAAAAAAATTTAAAAATATTTTAAAGATGTGGGGTTGAATATCATAAAAAACTATTTTGTCTCTCTCCCACCACTTTTTAAAAAAATTACTTTTCTTGTCAACCAAAAGTTCCATTTCTTTTATTTTATTCTCATGTGTTAAGTTGTTTTTGATTAGTCATTTCTTTTTCCAACAGTTTTTACATTTGAAATTATAAGGACTATTGAGTTGGAGACAGAAAAGTAGTTGAGGGAAAGTCTACCAAGTATTCATAGCTATATAATAAGGGCATAGGTAAAAGTTACTCACATAAGCTCAACCAAATTTATATTGTCTTTTGCCCTTTACCTGACGACCTTTGTACAGTTCGGTTGTTTACCTGTTTACTTACCTTTATAGTGTTTTTCTCCTGCATTACAGGATAATTCCTTTAGATTTAACTACTTCTCAGTTTTTCTACAAAGACTATGTATAACTTTCACTGTCAGAAAAAAACAAGATCATTTAAAAAAACTTAGTCTTTCCCACTCTTGGCTAGGGAAGGCAATTGCATAATTCATGTCCTTTAAAAGGAGCTAAGGACCGATAATGACTAATGTGCTCCTCTTCCCGATATATTTGTATTTTCACTGAGGACTCTTTGGGTAAGGGTCTGCGAATTCTGGCCTGTGGGCCAAATCCAGGCACAGCCTATGTCTTGGTACAGTCCTTGGGTTGAGAATATTTTTTACATTTCTAAATAATTGAAAGCAAATCGAAAGAATATTTTGTGACACATGAAAATTACGTAAAATCCCAAGTTCAGTGCTGATGAGTGAAATTGTATTAAACTCAGCTACTTTCGTTCATTTGTGTATTGTTATGCTATATGGCTCTCCGAACCAAAAGTAATTGCTGCTTAAAGGTTGCCGACCTCTGTGTTAGGGTAAGTTTTTGTATATATTTAGGGGAAAGTTTTATGTTATATTCACTTTAGTGGTGAAGGAGGGGATGGCCTTTTGTGTTCCCCGAAACCATTTATGAAGGTGTCTTTGCTTTCCTGTGTGTAAAACCAGTCATGGTTCATTCTATGAATGTAATTTTCCACCTTAGCTGCTTCTCTGAATGAGATTTCCTCTTTGATTCATTTCACAAAATGGTATTTGAAAAGGCCAGGTCAGCATATTGCTTTACTGCTTAGGCAAAATTTTATTTCTATGATAATCCTCTTTGAGTCAAGATGTGGTCATGAGCGAGGCACTCATTGCAAATGCCACAGCAAGTAAAGTTCAGTAAGTGTCAAGCTTGAAGCCTATGCTTGTGTAGAGCTGAGGCAATGTTTCCTGTCACTCACATTAGATCTGTTTCCTATCTAGATCACTTGGCAGCCTTTTACACGTGACTTGTCCATTTACTTTTCGCTCTCTTAATATATACCTCCTTTTTGGTCTAGATGAAAGGTTTTATAGTGGTTGACAGTGACAGCTTTTCCATATTTATTAGTATTATGATCAGTCCTTTTGCTTAATTATTCATTGATAATCTTTGGAATTGTTTTTCAATAAATACAAACCATGCATTCTTTTAAATGTACTTTGTTCTATATATTGACCCATGTTACAACAGTGTAACATCCTGTTCTATATTCTGGGCACTGTTATTCTTATTGAATATGATGGATACAAACATTTGTCAGGTGCAAACATTTCTGCCACTCAGTTTCTCAAAAGGTTGTAGTTAAAATATTTTTAAAACAACTTCATTGAGATATACTTGATACATAAAATTCACTTATTGTTAAGTTTATAATTGACTACTTTTTAGTAAATTTACACAGAAATTAGAAAGTTGCACAGTTACCACCATAGTTTAATTTTAGAACATTTGCAACACCCCAAAATAGAAAGCTTGTACTCATTTATTTACCTTGCATCCCTTCACCCCTGCCCTTGGCAATCACTGATGAACTTTCAACATCAATAGATTGGTGTTTTTTGGATATTTCACATAGTAGAATCATGTATTTTGTGTCTGTCTTCTTCCACTTAGAGTATGTTTTTGAGATTCATCAATGTTGAAGTATGTGTCTTCTTTCCTTTTTATTGTCAAGTAGCATTCCATTCTATGGATAGATCACAGTTTGTTTATCCAACAGTTAACAGTAATGGACATTTGGACTGTTTTTACTTTTTGGCTCTATGAACAGTGCTGCTATAAACATAAGTGTACAAGTCTTTGTGTGGACAAACATTTTCATTTCTTTTGGGTACTTACCTGAAATTGCTGGGTTATATGGTATGTCTAGTTTAACATTTAAGAAACTGCCTATCTGTTTTTCAAAGTATTTGCGTCATGTCACCTTTCTGCCAGCAGTGTGTAAGTGTTCAGTTTCTCTACATACTTGTAGCACTTGTCTGTCTTTTTTATTCTAGCTATCCTGCTAGGTATGTAGTGCTATCTCATTTTAATTTTGATTGTATTCCTCTAATGGCTAATGATATTGAGCCTCTTTTCGTGTGCTTATTGGCCATTTATGTCCATTATTTGGTGAAATATCTGTTCAGATCTTCCCTGCTCTTGGTGGGCCGGGGGACAAAAACAAGAGAAGGTCAGAAAGTTAGGCAGGTTCTAAGGTCTTTCAGTTTGTTTTAATTCAAAGTGCTCAACATGCCAAAACACCACATTTTGAGGTATTGTTCCCTGTGCCCCAGCAAGGGAAATGCTTAGGAGGTATAGCATGCAGAAATGAACGTTTCTCTTTTTTGTGTTAGTTATTCAGCAGCATTTATTTAACTCCAACTGTGTGGCAGGACGTGATGCTGGGCACTAACTCTTAAAGATGCCATGATGGACCTTGAGGGCAAAGACAGGACCCCTGCTGCGAAATGCCCATAGAGTTTGTGAATCCTTTGTCTGAGTTTCTGTTTTTTCCTTATGACTGGGCAGGCAGTTAAGGGCCCATGGCTGAGAGCAAGGCTA
This sequence comes from Carlito syrichta, assembly GCF_000164805.1. Lineage (NCBI taxonomy): Eukaryota > Metazoa > Chordata > Mammalia > Primates > Tarsiidae > Carlito > Carlito syrichta. Next base: position 93,467 of record NW_007232451.1, read on the forward strand.
AGTTCAGATGCAAAGTACAGATGACTAAACTAATTTTTTATTTGGTCAACAAACGTTCTTTAAATGCCTACTGTATAAAAGGTACTGTGTTAGGCATAAGACATTTACAATGAAGACACAAGACAGAGTCCTGTTCCTTTAAGGACCTTATATTTATGTGTATTGTCTACATAAATCTATTCTCTAAGTAAAACGATGATTGGTGTGCTGGTATAAATCCAAAGAATATGGGAGTGCAGAAGAGGGAAACCTTTACTGCCTGGGTGACATTAGAACTTGACCTGGAGGGAAGAGTAAGATTTTAATAACCAAAAGAGGAGTTGTAGCAGAACAGTATTTTGGGTAGAAGGGATACCATGAGTACAAATAGAGAAATATGACAGTGGAGGTTTTGAAGGTGCGACCTCAACTATTCAGCAGACATTTAAAAAACACCCTCTTAGCTTTGGGATTGGATATGAAGCTCTACTGTTTGGGTGCTGGGACCCGAGTATCTTGCAGTAAACCTACCACTGTATCCTGTGGTTTGCTTCAGGAAATGTGACCTCTGATTTGCTAGGTATTACCTGGTTCTAGCCTGCTCTTGTCAACTTAAAAGGGAATGTGCCCAGAACAGGGGCTGGAGAGAGAATAACTTCTACTTAGACATAAGCTTTAGTAAGAGACCTAAATACAGCATCTCCTGTGACTTTCTGGCCCTGTACAAATGGGAGAACTAGCTACTGAGCATCTGTGAGCTATAGAGCTCTCTTGAGCAGACTGGAATCTAGAAATCTGGCAAAATTATGTCATTTAGGAAGTGATTACTTCTAAAGTTTTAATCCTCCTACAGAAAGTATATCTCTCTTGAAGAGGTTGACTTAACCGGAGTGTATGTAGCATCTCTCATGAAGTAATTAAAAGAATAGACCTGTATTTATAATTCTGTTCTAAACATATCAGTTCCCCAGATATTATTTCGGTGCTTTTATTTTAGAAAAACAGGAATTGTGGTACTGGGAACCCAGAGCGTCATCTGGATTTAAGGAAACCTTTGACAGGGAAGAGGTGTTAAGCATCAGAATGGATTGTAGCAGAGGGAGTAGAATCTCGTCATCTGGGGGTGTCTTTAAAAATAGTTTTTGTGTTCTTCTCCCTATGACAGTTGCCTTGATCATAATCCTGGGTTGTTTCAAAGGTTTAATGAAGAGGATGCAGCCAGTTGTTCTTAGTTGTTTATCTGTATGGACTTGAGGAAATGGGCTTATGTATAAAGGGGAGTGAATTCGTTGCATATAAAGTATCAGAGCATATCAGAGTATTATACATCATAAAACTATAAAATATGCTACTGACACCCCTAGACTTTCCAGTCCTTGAGACCTGAAAAAAGTGATGAAGCAACCACTTGTGTTATGCCTGCCCGTGGTAATCTCTCACCCTAGCAAGTAATGCAATGAAAGGGACACCAGGAAGTGCCCTTGATGGTGTGACTAGCGGTATCTACACTTGCTGTCCTGGAGCAGTATTGTATCCTCCAGTGGATTCTGTTACTTATCCTGCACTCTCCCTACTCTGTGAGGGCCTGGCTTCCTCTCCAGCCTAGAGCCTGACTCATATTACAGCCATTCCCACAAGTGGCTCACTGGTTGAGGACAGACAGAGCCTTGTTAGACATCCTCCAGGAAGTAGATGAAGTTAATTTTTTTTTTTTTTTTTAATAATTAATCAGTATTTTTATTATAGTTTTGTGGGGTACAGTTAAGGGTTAGGTGTACAATTACGTTTCATTCAGACACCCTGTTGATAAGAGGTGTTTTCCCAGCCCCGG
>NW_007232451.1:95894-124458 GCF_000164805.1 Carlito syrichta
CCAACTCATCTTCGATGAAGTTAATTTTTAAGGACTCACCTGGTTCTTTGATATGTGTGTGTGTGCTGAGATTATAGGCTTTTTTTTTCTAGAAACAATTATGTTGTAAAATGTCAGTTTTTAAAATGGTACCAGAGGAGAGAAAACAGTTCTTATTTGGGACTAGTATCTACTTAATTATTGAATCACTGTGTAACATGTCAGGCGTTGACAACCTATAGCTTATTGGACAAAAGCCCCCAAACAGATGATTCAGCTCAGAGGTATTCAGGGCAGTTGCCACAACCAGCACTTTAATCAGAATTGCAAAGTAGTTGAAATTTTTATTTGTCACTTCCCTGTATTTCTTTTCCGCACTTTTCTCTTCCCCACTCACCAGCTGTCAGCTGTCAGAGTCCTCAGATAGTCTTTCCCTTTGGATTCATACCATGCCCTCCATTGCAGTGCCTGTCTCCCACACCTTATGATGCTTTGTCGCCAGGCATGGTTATGGTTTCTTTGAAACTAAGGATAGGCGGTTCTAAAGAGGAAGTCAGTCTAATAAAGTGACCCTGCCTTAAAAGGCAAGGGACCGAGAGGTTGCTGGATCCCAGGAGCTGTCTTTCTTTTCAAAGCAGAACAGAATGTATTTACCTAAATGCATTTCTCATTTATAATAATTAACTTGAGCCTGATTTTTTTAATTTGATGTGTTACCAGAGAGCCATTAGGTGGCAGTTGATTGAAGAAATACATCCTTTTTGGAATTACTAATGAATTTTGTTCATGAGTATAATTTAAATAAAACCAGTTTAAAATTAAAATGACGTTGACATGATCTTTACTGAAAAATATTCATAATTCTATTTCAAAACTTTTTCCAGTGAAAGCTGGAATTTGAAAATACTGTGGAGTCTGTTTACATTGGTGGTGTGCCCTCAGGCCTGTGACGCTATGGTTTTGACTACCTGGTTAAACAGACTCTGTTATACCTTGTTATATTTTTAAAGCTGTGGCACACATGTAAACCATGTAGGACTCAGCTGTTGTAATAGCATTCTACCTAGTTGTCATTATTTGCCTTGTGATATTAACTATAGTCATACATTTCTGTCTGTATCAAAATTTTATGTCATTGAGTAGCTTATTAATTACTCATTAGATGTGTTATGTGTTTATGGCCTCTGCTTTTCTAGCTTTTTCTCTCTATTGCCCAAATTGGGAGGAATCGGGAGGAAAGGGAAAGAGGTAAGAATCACAATGCCACTGATTGGTTCCTCCTCTTTCTTATGCTATTGTCAAAAACTGCTTTTGATGTAGTAACACTTTCCATGATTTTTTTGACATGATAAAAGGTTTAAGGAAAGATTTATACACGTGATGAACTAGGAGGATGTGTTTAAAAAAAAACTTTTAAAAGGTGATACCTACATTTTCTTGTAGAAATATCCTTTAGTCTTACCTCCCCCGTCTTTGAAAGATTGCACAACAATGTTTATTAGCTGTTCTTCTCTTTCCCATAAATGGAATATATCATGCTGATGCCTTTACAAACCAGTGCTCACTGGTTTTCATTATAGTATGGAGGTTGTGTACAATGCATTCTTAATAAAAATTAACTTCCAGAAACTGGACTGATACCAAAAAAGATATTACTATGCAGAATATATTGATTTCTGAATTTATCCCTTTTAGTTATATTATACTTGCCTCGCACTGAGGTCTGTAATGTATGCAGGGGACGAAAAATCTGCACGTAGTGGGGGGAAATGTGAGCAAAAATTGATTTTTGTCTGTTTTCTTGGTGGTAAAAGGGTAGAACTGGAAGAGAAGGTAGAGGATACCAACTAAACAAAACCCCAAACAAACCTTTACAGAAAAGAGTTACGTGCTTTAAACCTTTTTAAAAGTTGAAATGGCCCTTTAAAAGGGTTGCTAAAACTATGATGAAACTGTATAGAAGAGAATATAAAAAATAGTTAGGGGAAACAGTGACTAAAATTTCCTAAATCTTAGAGCATTTATCACTAATATAAGTGCTTTTATTTAATTATCTGTTGTTCCACCTTGTGACAAGAAACTAGAAAAGGTCTTTTTGTTTTTGCTTTTTAATTGATTATAGATTATCAACATGAAAGCATAGAAGAAAAACTTACTTCGTCAAAGAATTAATCAGGTCCAGTATGAACTAGATGGATTATTTGTACCCCCTAGTGCCAACATTGATTTGTTTAAAACTCATCATTATTTTATCCATTGATAACTTATTGACAAACATCTGTATTTATAACTTAAAAATAAAGGAAATGTATTATGTATAGCCTTAGTGCCGACTTAACATAATAGTTACAAATAATAACTATCCTTTTATGACACCCAAAAAGGATATTTCCCCATTATACTTAACTGTACCAATTTAGAATTTATGGTAATTTTGGTAGAATCTGAGTTGTAGTTTTATTCTTCCAAAACTCTTGAAGAAGTGGTTCTGAAATAAAACTTGTAATAAACAAAACAGTTCAGATAAGGCATTGTTTTAAAGCATTTCTATATATTTTTTCTTTCTTTTTATTAATTTTAATCCATGTATTTTAAAAGCAAATGTTTACTCAATAATTGATACGATAATATCTTGATAAATATCTTACTTTTATTTATTTTTATTTATTTAAGTAGACCATCTTAGGAGCTCTCCCGGGACAATTTGATAGCTTATTTCTCATGAGTGTATTTGTTTGTACTGAAAAAAATTGGCTTTGAAATACGTTTTGATTTGTAGTTTTAATTAAAGCGCACTGTCCCCTTCTCTTCACCCAATTTGTACAAGACAGTGAGGTGATCTCATTTGGGACAAACCTTCTTTTATTATTTATGTTCCTTTCTAAAGATAGTCGATTGTCTTCTAGAATACTGTGTCTTTTGGATGCAGAATGTCTTTAAGAGAGGACTGTGAATCCGTTATGTGGCTGATGTTTTGCTCTCTGCTGCTGTGCTAGGATGCATGCATTTTACCCAAAGTTCATTGATTGAATGCCTATTTTAGTTTCCTTTTTTCCTAGGGACCTTTCCTCCATTATTGTGTACAGATTGGGCACTCAACTTGACCTGGGATTTGTGTTTGTTTAAGATAATCATTGACAAGGAAGCTTTTATATTAGTCCAAAATAGGCTGTCTTCATTCTGCTTGAAAGCCATCCGTAGTTTTCTTTACCTAGGAAACATCCAAGCTTCTCAGCATGGCACACAAAGGTGCCATGTCTCTCAGCCTCTCTTTTCTGGCCTCCTCTTTCACCTCACACTTCGTTGGCTTCATGACTGTTTTCCTTCCTTGGAACTCACCATACAGTTTTGTGTGTCCTTCCCTTTTTCCTTTGTTCTTGCTCTTTCCTCCACCTGGAACATTTCCTTCTTCTTTGCTTGGTGGACCCCAGACAGGGTTAAAGCACCTTATAGCTTCCTGAGGGTGTTCTGAGTATATTTACTTTATACTGAAATTTCTTCCTTAAATTTCTTTCATCTCAGATAGCAGACTTTACAAAGTGATATTATTCATTTTTGTGTCCTTGGAAGTTAAAGGATACCTGGTATGTGGTGGATGCACAGTAAATATTTGGTGTCCTAAATACTGAACTGCAGCTGCATGATAGCAATATGTTGAAATATGAGAAGTAAAATTTTTGTGGAATTTGTCAAAATTAACATCAACCACTACAATGTCAGAGTTCTGAAAAAGGATATTTAACATTAAGTAAGCAGCTATATTAATTCTCTTTTCAAAGTTGAATGTGGTTAGCCTACATAAAACCAAACAATTTTAGGTTAACAAAATAAAATTTTGGGTGTAATACTTTTGATCAATTAAGCTGTTTGGATAATGCAGACTAGGCATGATCTACTCTGTTCTCTCTCTCAAATAAATTTTAAATGTTGTTTATACCACCACCAGCACCTTGTTTAGCGTTTTTCTTGTCCACAGAATATTTTTTAGTCTGTTTGTTTTTCTTCCTTAGGATATTTTCTTAAAAGATGAGTGCCCCCTAGGGGTAAACTGTAGGTGCAGTGCTGTAGACACATTTTTAAAACACCCTGCAAAATTCCATGAGAATGGTGCGAAATACAGAAAATGCTGTTTCACGTTATATAACTCAAGTTATATAAGTGAATCCCCAAGTGTCTCATGATGCGTTTACTCTGTTTATCAATTCCTCTAGCACGATTTATTCAGACAGTTTTCTGCCCCACTGGGAGAAAATATCCAAAAAGAGAAGAAGGAATGTTTTATTAGAACCTAAACACTGAAGGTTAAGACTATTGGCAGTCAGTATAGTCATCTGTGAAGGGCGATTACCAGGCCAAATGTCTGTGACTCAGACTTAGGATAAAATAAAAGCTTCTCTGTGTAGGCTTAACTGTTTACTTTCCCTTCTTTTATTTCCCCTAAATTGCTCACTTGTTGGGATATTTCTCTAGAATCCCGTATTTTCCCCCTCAATTCATTCACTGCCATCCCTTCTCTAAAATGTTGATTTTTTGATAGCATTCTCTTTTATTCTATTCCTTTGTGGTGAAGAAACCGAGCTAACATTATAAAACACTTAGTGCAAGGCCAGGTACTTAGTAATACCTCATGGTATGTATATTTTTGTTGATAATGGTAACATTTGCATTTCAAGGAATTCAAAAGATGATAATAATGACATCTTACATTTTGTAGGGGACTTTCAGGCTGTGTTTTTAAAGTACTATTTCTGTAGAACCTCAGAAAATCACCTGAAGCAGGTAAAGCAGGCAGGATTGCCTGGCAGCCAATGCCTCAGGAATTTTTTAAGCCTCATAGAAGTTGTTAGCCTATTTCTGCATTTTCTTCTGAAATCCTTGAGAAATTGGCCGCAAGTCTTAAGGGTAGCTTTTCATTTTACATGTTTTCTAAGTTGACAGGTCATGGATTTAAAAACACAATATTTTGATTTTCAGGTGATAGAATTTTTGTTCTCTAGATTGATCTAGGAGGTATCTGTTTTCAAGTCTTTATTTTGCACATAAGAAAATGGGGGCCTAGAGAGCTGAGGCGGTTGGTGCAAGTCCACGAGGAAGGCCAAGGGCAGAAGCAGGGTGAAAAAGCAGGTCTCCTAATTCTTTTTTCCCTTGTCACAGGTTTTCTTGTTTCCTAATTTGGATTTCTTTGTCATAATATTATTATTATTCTCCTTCTCTAAACACACCTACTTTTTCTTCATTGTCGCAAAAATACGATGGTGAAAAGTGACACCTGGTTTTGGAAAGTTTCCCTGACGTGTAGAGGGTTTAGTTCAGTCTAGCAAGGCAAGTTGTGAAATTGCCTTCCTATGAAATAGGTGTTTGGGATCACACCTCACCTTTAACTGTTCCGGAGTGAGAAAGACATAGGAAGTGGGCTGTGGAGCGAAATATGAGTCATTATGCCCAGGACATGGGCATAGTGGACCTGAGGGCACAGAATTCTGAGCACAGGGTGTTACCTACTGTCTTGGGAGGCGCCATCTCTGTCATATACTTGGATTCCACTCTTCTGTGTGCGGAGGATGTTAGACCTGCACAAGAAAGCCATTTATTTTGAGAGATTAAGCAGCTAGCTGAGGATCAGAGCTGCATAATTATTGTTTATATAGATTTGATCTCTTAGTGTTCCCATTCAGGCACTTTTTGAGTTAGGCTGCTTTTTGGTTGACACTGGAGAGTCACCAAGAAATACATAGATTTAGATGCATTAATGTGGGTGATATTCACCTGCTAAGCTTTTCTGCCTTGTCTTTAAGTAGACCTTGGCCTTATGAGTTCAAGCTTGTTCCTTGGAAAGGGACTGGGTGAATTCTTACAGTGCTCTAATGTGTGAGTAGGAAATTACAGTACAGTACTCATTTTGCTAAGTGCTTGTCCACAGGGTATATGTCACATATGTCGTAGACATGTTCCTGAAAATGTCCTTGAAAATTGGCTTATCTATGAAATATAATTGAGAACTTGAGGGGGTGATCATTTTATGCTATCCCAAGGTAAGTATTCCAATGGAATGGATAATTCCTTTGTAACTTATTTGGGTAATAATAGATTTTCTAAATAAGGATTGCCTAAAATGTCTTATAACATTTTTTGAGAGAGAAATCAAGTATTTTAAAACTTTTTCTTTCTTATTTTGGTATAATCTTGTAACATCGAAGATTCAACTGGTAGTTCTTGAGAATTTAGGAAGTCAAAATAAAGTGTCAATCTGTAAAGTTAGAGACTTGGTTAAAAATAATTTAATTCACCTTCAGTTTTGCTGGCCATCTCCTAGGAACTATTGGTCGTCTCCTAGTTACTTTGTGGTGGTGCTGTTGTGCCTAAGTTTCATACTTTTACTGTTTGTGGTTAATGATGCCAAAATAGGTAAATGAGTATATATTAAAAGGTTCTTAAACTTAGGTGAAAAGTCTCAGAACACTGGATGTAGAAGTGAATCAATTTGATATGAAAGTACAAAGGGAATTTTTTCTTCATCAATCAAAAATATTCTCTAACACTAACAAAATAAATTGTAAACGTATTTATGGTCAATGAAGGTAATAAAATTTAATGGAATTTAAAGTTACTTTTTGGGAACGAGAGACTTACCTTGGAAGGTTTGCTTCTAGTTTTATATTAGGCTGTTTCTTGTTTGCTGTTTTATTGTCAGATGGTTTTGATCATAATTTTAGAGCTTTTAAAATTATTTTGTGCTGTGTATTCACTTGACATTTCAGAAATGCAAAAGAGTTTTTTCATATGTATAAGACCTTTTAAATATGTAGGGTTTGGACCATGGGTGAAGTAGGTGGGCTTCTGGTTCCTGCCTCTTTGTGATACGCTTTCCTTGGCTTCTTTCATGGGAGCAGCCCAGAATCACTAAAAGGTGGGAAAATAGAAATGTGCCAGCCCTCTGTGGAACAGCCATCTTAATAGCCTATGTTGACATTGGTCTAGATTTATAGTGGGCCAAGTGGTTATGGGAGCCATCCCTACTTAATAGGCTGAACGAAGCTTTTGGGGAATCTTTGGTGATTTGAGTTCTACAGTTACAGGCTTAAGTCAGGCCTGTGGAAGGAGGGACACTTTGAGTTTGAGTGTTAATTTTGTGCTAGTGACTTAGTTTTGGAAACACCACTACAAGAAAATTCGTGCTGTGAAGAGAGGAGGGTTTGAACAGAGGCCTTGTAACCTGACATAGGGATGGTTGAAAACTTTTTTTCTGAAATAATTAGAGGCTCATAGGAGGTTGCAGAAATAGTACATAGAGTCTCATGTACCCTCCATCCAGCTTTCCTCTATGGATTTTGAGAATGTGGAGTGTGTCTCTCTATATCCTTCATCCTATTGTGGACTAGACAGTAGGAAGACCAACTGGGGGGTAAAACTCTCCTCTCTTGCTAAGGTGACTCTAGTTGCTATAACAGGAATCATGAATAATGTCAGGGCATTGCCTCTGTCTAAAACATAGTAACCCTAAATAGTAGTCTCGGCTTGTGTTTACTGTATTAAAAATGTAATAATTATAATTGTCTTTTTGAATTCTTAATGTGAAATTCACTTTTTTAAGTTTAAGTTTTTCTAATTTAGTTTTTAAGTAATAAGAATAAAAATTTTTAAAATAGCTGCATATGAATATCATGTGAGGCATGTCTTGTACGTGTCCCCTTTTTGGCTTAAGAATGTTAAGGAGGATTCTGAGTTCTAGAACCGAAACTTTTGCTTTTCTCTGTGTAGGTTCGAAAGCATGTGAATGATCTCTATGAAGACCTAAGGGATGGACACAATTTGATTTCTCTTCTAGAGGTTCTTTCAGGCGATACCTTGGTAAGTTTTAAATTTTTTGATTTATTTTGGAGAACGTGTAATCTTTTCTGCATATGACCAGTGTGTTTTCAACACAGACTTCGGATTTTTTGTAGCAGTCATCTTTGGGCTGTGAATTCTGCCTAAAAAAAAAGAAAAAAAGAAAAAGATGTCTGATTAAATCTCTAAGCATTTTCAGACGTCAAATGCTGTGAATTTGAGAGATTGAAGCACTTTGATTACTTCGCTTATATAATCAGCTCTATAATTAAATTACTGTTTTTGTTCTTGCTTCTTTTTTACTTTTGAATTTTTCTTGCTTAGTGGAAGTTGGATGCATACTGTAACCACATATTAAAAGACTCACAAATAGCAAGGAAATAAACATTGCTTTCTGAAAAATGGTCTAACCCATTCCGAGGTGTCATTTCCTTTTGTTGTGAACATGACTTCCCTTTCTTGGTTACCTGTTCTCCTTCATTATGTTCTGTTCATGCTCTTCTTTTCATTTCTGGTCTGTCTTGTGTCTTTGCTGTCCTATCTTCTGTCTGTTATATTCATTAGCCAAGGGAGCGAGATTTTTTGAAGACCTTACGATTGGTGAGTGCAACAGAAGCATGCGCATATGAACAGCATGAGGATGTGGAGGATGAGGATAAGGGGGTAGGTGTCGGCCCCCATAACTCAACTAACCTAGCTGGTCCAGTGTGGTGAGCGCTAACCTGATAGAGAAGTAACTCCCGGGTTCAGCCTCCTCTTGAGAAAAGTAGAGAAAGTACCAAAGCCCACAGTGAGGTGGATGTGTATGTACCCAAAAAATGGAAATATTTTCTGTTTAAATGTATCTCTAGAGAGCTAAAATGATGTAATTATTGTTATTATTATTATTTTTGAGTTGGGGTCTTACTCCATTGGCCAGGCTGGAGTGCGATGGCACACTTACAGCTCCGGCGATCCTTCCACCTCAACCTTCCAAGTAACTGGAACTACAGGCGTGCGCTATCATGCCTGGCTAATTTTTTGATTTGTTGTAGAGACGAGGTCTCACCCTGTTGCCCAGCCTGATCTCGAATCCGCAGACTCAGGCAATCCTCTTGTCTCAGCCTCTCAAAGTGCTGGAATTACAGGCTTGAGCCGCCACACCCAATGATTGAATTATTAATACATTACTGTGCACTGCATAGTAATTGAACATGCTTTAATTATGTGATGGTATTTTAGCTAAAGAACTTCACATACCTTGTATATAAATATGGAAATCTTACAACTAGTCTGCTAATTTTTGTGCAAATTCCTGCCACTTTTGGAATTGAGATTTCCAACAAGGCAACTATCTATTGCTGCTTTTGAAGGAACTTAAGGAGTTTATTCAGTTTTTAGGTTTCTGCTTTATATTATATCTATTGGCAATAGATATAGGATGGACGATTTTTACCTGTCTAATGTGTCTCATGGTAACTTAAAAGAGAGAAAGACTTTAAAATCCAGTATCCCGCTAGATCTCACAGAGCTGTTTAATCTCCATGACATTTAGTTGATTGCAGCCTACCTTTGTGAGACAGATTTATTTTGTCTTATTCAACTCTAGTGGCCCCTGATTTCATTGAAAATTGTGCTTTTGTTGGATCTAGTGGGTGAATTTACCAACACCATTTCTACATGTCTTACAGAACTTATTTTCCCTTCTGTGGTGTGCTGTCTATTTTATTACGGCGCCTTTGGCTTCAGCAACCTATTTATGCTTAAGAAGCTAAGCAGTCGGTTATCTTTTTTTCTTTTTTCCCTTTGGAAGAGTTTATGTGATAAATTTCAGCTCCATTCTTTGTATTTTTGTTAAGCATTTCTCAGCTCTGTTTTCTTATGTTTTCCTTCATGCTAACTTGTAACGTTTCTTAAGGGAAACGACATTAAGGAAAATAACTCTGGTTTGTCACTTTTCCTGAGACTAAGAAACTAATCATGTCCATCCCCTAGCAGTATAAATCTAGTATAGAGTCCTTTCTGATTATTGTAGAGTCCAATTATGTGAAAAAGTGAAAATAAAATAAAGAGGAAATATATACAGGGCTTTAATTGCTTTTCTCTCTTCCTCTATCATGGCTAAGTGAACCTTGTCTGTCTTTCTCCTTCTTGGTGATTTTTATACTAACAGCATGCTACTTTACCTCATTTTTTCATTAATATGCCACATATATATATATATATAACTATTAAAATCCTCTTGCTAATAGTGTTTTTTAAGAAGGTAGAATGGGGGAATGGTATTTATTAGTTTTGTGCCTCAATAGTGAAGTAACTGTAGGCTACTTTTGTTACCAAATATAAAAAGCTTGTGTGTTCTATGACATTTTTTCTTTTCCTTTTGTTAAAATAAATTGGAATAAAGTAAATGTTTAAAACAAATTTGGAAAAAATTCCTAATAGTTTAAATTCAATCCCAAGTACCGAAGAAATTTAAAACTTCTTTAAAAAAATCTTATGACCTTACCTGAGCAGTAAGTATATTTAAATTAGCACGGTCTGTGGTATCAAAAACTGGTTTTCATACCTGTATTTTTCTATTCTTAGCCCAGAGAGAAAGGTCGGATGCGTTTTCACAGACTACAGAATGTACAAATTGCACTTGACTATTTGAAAAGACGCCAGGTATGTTTTTAAACAACTGTGATTATATAAACATACATGACTAAGTGCATCTACTAGAAACATATCAGGGAATTACAAGGTTAAATTTGGTTGAGAATTGTAATTATTAAGCTTGTGTTTTGGTGAGGCAAATATTTTAAAATGTTTTTAAACATTTTCTCCCAAGAAAAGGAAATTAATAGTAGGTGAAGGCCAGAGGAATTGTAAGTGGCTGCATTTCATCTACGTCAGAGCTACTGATTTTCTGTTTGAATTGGAATGCATTTGTCTAGGAAGTAATGACGTTTTAGTAGAATGTTAAGGTTGCCTATGAATTGTTCTTATTCAAGAGGAAGCAAGACTTTTACTTTTATTTTTTGAATCGGAGTCTTACTCTGTCGCCCAGGCTGGGGTGCAGTGGCACACTCACTGTCTCCCCAGCGTCGACCCGCTGGACTCAGGCGATCCTTCCCCCTCAGCCTTCCAACTAGCCAGAACTACAGGCACGCTCTACAATGCCTGGCTGATTTTTCGATTTGTTGTAGAGATGAGGTCTTGCCAAGTTGTCCGGGCTCTTCAAGACTTTTTTTTTTTTTAGTTGGAGTCTCACTCTGTCGCCCAGACTGGAGTGCAGTGGCTGCTCCCGGCCACCGCAGCCTCGACCTGCTGGGCTCCGGCGATCCTTCCACCTCAGCCTTCCGAGTAGCTGGAATTACAGCATGCACTACCACGCCCAGCTGATTTTTTGATTTATTGTAGAGATGAGGTCTCGCTGCCCAGGCGGGTCTCGAACCCGCGGGCTCAGGCAGTCCACTCACCTCAGCCTCCCAAAGGCGCGGGATTACAGGCTGAGCCACCGAGCCCGGCTGATAAAAATATTTAAAAAAAAATATTTTATATAGTACTTTTAACTTAGTGCTTTTTTAGTACTTAATAATTAGTTAACATTTTATTTTATTTTATTTTATTTCATTTTATTTTATTTTGAGTTGGAGTCTCACTCTGTCGCCCAGCCTGGAGTGCAGTGGCCGCTCCCGGCCACCGCAGCCTCGACCTGCTGGACTCCAGCGATCCTTCCACCTCAGCCTTCCAAGTAGCCGGAATTACAGGCATGCGCTACCACGCCCGGCTGATTTTTTGATTTATTGTAGAGATGAGTTCTTGCCAAGTTGCACAGGCGGGTCTCCAACCCATGGGCTCAGGCAATCCACTCACCTCAGCCTCCCAAAGTGTGGGATTACAGGCTAAGCCACCGATCCCGGTTTAAGTTTTTTTTTTTTTGAGTTGGAGTCTCACTCTGTCGCCCAGACTGGAGTGCAGTGGCCGCTCCTGGCCATCGCAGCCTCGCCTGCTGGGCTCCGGCGACCCTTCCGCCTCAGCCTTCCAAGTAACTGGAACTACAGACATGCGCTACCACGCCCAGCTGCTTTTTTGATTTATTGTAGAGATGAGGTCGTGCTGCCCAGGCGGGTCTCGAACCCGCGGGCTCAGGCAATCCACTCTCCTCAGCCTCCCAAAGGCGTGGGATTACAGGCTGAGCCACCGAGCCCGGGTACATTTATTTTTTATAAGTAGATAATATTTAATAATTTATGAGTGATTAAAATAAAACAACGTTTCTGACAATAGTCTCCAGCTAAATGTAATTTCAGGACAAATCATTGGAAAGAATTACAGCATATTGAATATGATCTTTATTTGGTGGCATTATATATTATAGTGAAATAAGCCAAAATATTAGTAATTTTTCAGTTGCTAAAGAAAAGGAGACAAAAATCAGGAGAGTTGAAAATGACTGAAAACAGTGAGAAATCAGAGGTAGCAATCATTTTGCTTTATGATGGCGTAGGGAAAAAGGAAGAGAAGCAAAAGGGGAGAAACACTTTTAAAATTTTCTCTTTATTTAGTCTGTTATGAACATTAAAATGCTCATAGTTATTAAATACTAGTAAGTGCTCAGTGCTTAAATATTTAAAATGTGATTGGTGTTTGCCTCATTAGTCTTCAGTCTAGTGGAAATTTCCAGAAGGATTAATGGTTAATTATGCCCCCTAGTCTGAAGTGTTTTTTGTCAGTGTTTTGTCAGGAAGTAAAATGTTAGATATCATGGTGTATAATTCTCAGTATTTAATATATGCTGTTAAATTCTTTTGTCCAAGAAGTAAATGTTAGAAGTCATCATTAAATTTTCTTACCCGAATGCACAGTTTGACAGTTGGTAAACATTAAGTCTAAATATTACATTTAAAAAAATATTCGAATAGCTTTCCAAATGCCCAATGACTTATATATGTATTTATGGTAGAGTGATAGAAAAATACGGCTAGTTGTTTTTTTTTTTTTAAATCTTGTGATGGAAGTGTGAGAAAGTCATTAAAATTATGGTTCAGAACAGTTTCCTACTTAATGGTAAGAGTGAAATAAAATTTCTTTTCCTTTTTTATTGAGTTGGAGTCTCACTCTATCACCCAGGCTGGAGTGCAGTGGCATATTCACAGCCACCCCATTGTCAACCTCCTGTGCTCCGGCAATCCTTCTGCCTCAGCCTTTCAAGCAGCTGGAACTACAGGCGTGTGCTACCACGCCTGGCTAATTTTTAAAATTTATTATAGAGACGAGGTTTTGCCAAGTTTCCCAGGCTGGTCTTGAATCCACGGACTCAGGCAATCCACTCACCTTGGCCTCCCAAAGTGCTGGGATTACGGGCTGAACTACCAAGCCCAGCCAAGTTTATTTTCAAAATACAGTTATTTCTTATTTTAAGATCTCAAGTATGTAGGACTTCTCACTTGAGTAGCATTTTTGTTTTGACAAGTTAGTGCTTTTTGTACTTGTTCTGGAAGACAAAACCACAGTAGTAGCTATTTTTCCTTTGTGGTTATCCTGTAATTTATAATCTAAAATGATTAAAAATATGGGTAGAATGATATTTGGCATTATGGGTATTAGAATTATTCCATTTTTTCTTTGTATAGTTTAGAATTATACGTTTATGTAGGTAAAGATAACTCATGTGCTGGTTTGATAAACAGTGTATCTTATCTCTTCACATATAAAACAGGTGAAATTAGTGAATATTAGAAATGATGACATAACAGATGGAAATCCCAAGTTGACTTTGGGATTAATATGGACAATAATTTTGCACTTTCAGGTAAGCTCAGTTTTTCTTAATTATCACTTGTTTTTGCCTTTCATTGCTAACTTTCAGGTGATTCATGTGAAGGGTGAATTATGCATTTGCGTCCTATGGAAAAATAAATTTCAAATGCTTTTCTTAAATAATATATTTGATTTGTTCTTTCAAGTAACTTGTTGATTGTGAATCTGGCTCCTAGTTTCAAGGACAGTGTAATCTCAGAGTTTGAAAACAGATTTGTTTAAAATTGAATTAAGATACTTTTTTTGTTAGCTTATCAGACAGTATGCCCTATTTTAGATACCTAAAGATTTTATGACTCTGTCCTTATTTAGAATGGTTTTTATTGGTATTATGGTTTCTCAGCTATGCCAACTATTTTTTCCTTTGATGGACACTAGATGGCAGTATAATTATCAAAAAGAGGTCTGATTTGGAAGAAAAGTATGCATGTTTTGTATAGAGCTATGCTTTCTCTATATTCGAGGAGAGTAAGTTCAAATTTATTAACTTTATCTTATTGTCTAATAAACCTGTGCCAATTGAGGACCGATTCTGATTTTGTTTTTGTTAAGTGATATGTTTAGAAAAATCATTTTTATTTGATTTAAGGTGACTACAACTTTGGAACTTGGTTTAGTTTATTAACTACTGGTCTGCTCAAGAAATGCTCCATGTACAGCACAAAACCTGACTTACAGCAGGGATGCAGTTCTGATTGATTATGTCCAGTTGGACCTATCTTTCTGATTGTTAACTAGTCAGAAGGAGGAAGAGATAGCTTGCTAGCTTCAGAAAGGCGTTGGGATTTTGAACCAAATCTTGAGAAGAGTAAGACTAAAAAAAAAAAAAATTGGCTGAAATATAGGTTGTGTAGGGGAATGGTGGAAAATAATGGAGCCCATGGCTCATTTGGGAACAGGATAGATCTGACAGGTGTGGAGAACTACAGGAAGTAGAGTCTAGGTAGATTCTAGGACCTGAACTGGCGTCAGTGAATAGTTTCAGCAGTAGGAAGTTGGAGGACACCCAGGTAAGCTGAGGAAAAGGTACTAGCCAGCCAGACTGCAGGCAGCTAATACAGGGAATATCCATTCAGCTGGACTGTTGATGCCAAGGAGAGCCAATAAGAACTGGAAGCCAGGACCCCAAAGGACTGAGGGCCCCCATTCTTGGAGGACCCAATTCTTAGGGGATTGAGGATACTGAGCACTGAACCAACACAGGGATTTGTGCACAGATCACAGAATCAGACCTTGTTATCAGAATAGGATAAAGTGCAAGTAGAACTGGCCAAAAAGTCAATTTCACATGGAGTTCCTCTATGACTTTCTCAGGGATCCTTTAATTAGTACTAAGCAGACTCGGTCCCAGAGCTTTTAGGAGAATTGAAACTGCAAGAACCCCAGATGGGAAAGTCAGAGGCTGATTGGAACAGGGGACCAGTCACTTCCTCACCACAGAGTGAGTGGGGCAGGCTGTGACTGAATTTTGAATATCCACTGATCACTGTGGGCAGTGGAAAACAATGCTTTGGAGGGAGGCAGAATTCTTTGCTCTTTTACTTATTGCTGTAATGGCATTGGGTAAGTCACTTTACCACTCAGAGCTCAAAAAATTGTGTTTTAGATACAGACTCTATAGTTTCTATATAAAATAGAGAGAAATGAGCAGAGTCCACAGTCAGAGAGATAAGCTAAGAAAGAAGCTAGGGTCGTTTCTCAGAATGGAGTGATACAGGCCTGGACTCAGCTGGGAATGAAAAATTGAATCCAAGAGGTGACATTTGGAAGGAAGAAAGGAGGGAACTTGGACACAGGTCATAGAGGATGAAGGAGGGGCATTTGTTAATGATGACTAAACTTTTCAGCCTGGGAGATCAAAAAGCAGTAGCCTGTGGAGAGACATAGGTGATGGTAAGGGGAAGACGAATGACCTTCAGGGTGGAGTTGATGGGATGTTCTGCATATCTGTCTGCTGAGCAGCTGGAGATGTGCACGGAGCAAGCTGAGAAGTCAGAGGTGCAGGTAGAAACTTGAGAGTTATCACCATGCAGGTACTCACTGATTCAGTCAGAGAGAAGGGGTCTTCAGAGGATTCAAGAGAAGAGCAGAAATAGAGAAGAGATGAGAGCTAAGGATGGAAATTTGGGGAAGACCCATGATTATGAGTGCAGGAAAAGTTCTTCTGCGGAAACAGAAGAGGAACATTTGGAGAGATGGATGAAGTAACAGGAAAATGTACGGGTAAAACCAAAGGAAGAGACTTTCAAGTAACAAAGAGTAGTGAGCAGTATGAGATCTCACTAGACTGTGAGAAAATTAAGAAGAAGTGCAGTTAATAGTTTTGTCTAAAAAGAAGACATTGGAGACCCAAGCTGCTGGGAGCAGAGACTAGAAATTGAAAGGTTAAAATGTGCATTAACAGTTGGGAATTAGAAGCAGTATATTTAGAGGCTAAGTTTGAGAAAATTTAATTCAAAAGTTTATTTAAAAAATTATATATTAATAGAGACCTTTTGGGTTTGGCTGTCTTAGGGGGAAGTAGGAAGAGGAGTCACAGAAGTATCAAATGAAGTTTTGCTTCTAATATCCTGTAGCATAATGTTAGGGAATTTATTGTACTTTTGTTTTGATTTAGGATCTCACTCTGTCACCCAGGTTGAAGTGTGGTGGCATGATCACAGCTTACTTTGACCTCCTGGGCTCAGGCGATCCTGCACCTGGTGAAGTTTTTTTGATCTTTGTGGAGACAAGATTTCACTCTATTGCGCAGGCTGGTCTCAAATGCCTGGGTGCAAACAGTCCTCTTGTCTTGGCCCAAAGTGCTGGGATTACAGCAAGGGCCATTGTTCCCAGCCAGGATACTTAAATTATAAGATGCTATGATTGTTAAATTATCGCCAATATTAGACCAAACTCTAGTTAAAATGGCATACATCTATGTTTTGGTAAAATGGAAGTATTCCTTCTTATTTAAATGAAAAAACTTTTCTTAGCACTATGATTACTTAAGATCAAAAGTATTTTCTGCTCGAGCCTATATTTCCAGCACTTTGGGAGGCCAAGGTGATTGCCTAAACTTAGGTGTTCGAGACCAGTCTGGGCAATTTGGCGAGACCTTGTCTCTACAATAAATCGAAAAATTAGCCAGCTGTGGTAGCTGGAACTACTAGTATAGTTCCAGCTACTTGGAAAGCTGAGACTGAAGAATCATCTGAGCCCAGCAGATTGAGGCTGCAGTGGCCTTGAGCGTGCCACTGCACTCCAGCCTGGGCGACAGAGTGAGACTCCAACTCAGAAAAACTCCCCCCAAACTGTAATCATCTTCTCTCAAAGTGACTGAGCCTTTTCCTTAATTTATTCAAACAATGGAAGCAATTTCAGAAGACCAAATTGTTTCATTTTAAAAGTATTTTGATACGAGCACAAGCTGAATGTGTTTCTCAGTCAGGCTTTCTGAAGGTTGGCATTATCATCACATAATCCTATCTCATTAACTGCCATATGCTAGCTCCAGAGATACTAAGGGAGAGAAGTACATTGTTCGGTTTACTGGGGTAATGTACTTGAAGTTAACTATAATCTAGAATCATGAATATTATTGGTGATAGAAATGAAAAATAGAAGTGAATAGGGAGATAAGATTGGGAAGGCATTAGAGAATAAGGGAGGTGCTGACAGATATTAGAGAGAGACTTTGCAAGATGAAGGCCACTACCAGGCAGAGAGTAAGGTTGGGCTATTGCTGGGAGAGGGGACAGCATATACGGCCTGAAAATAGGCAGCTGCTTAGTTTAGCAGGTGCATTTGTTTTGCACTGCTACAAAGGAATGCATAAGACTGGGTGATTTATAAAAGAACGAGATTCATTTGACTTATAGTTCTGCAGGCTACATGGGAAGCATGGCATCAGCATCTGATTCTGGTGAGGTCTCAGGAAGCTTTCACTCATAGTGGAAGGTGAAGGGAGAGCAGACATGTCACATAGGGAGAGCGGGAGCAAGAGGGGAGATGCCAGGCTGTTTCTAACAATCAATTCTCCTGTGAAATGACACAGGAGAATTCACTCATTACTATGAGAAGGGCACCAAGCCATCTCCATCCATGAGGGATCACCCCATAACCCAAACACTCCCCACTATGCCCCATCTTTAACATCTGGGATCATATTTCAACATAAGATTTGGAGGGGACATAAACATCTAAACTATATCTGCAAGGCTAGAGAGAAGGGTGGGAGGAATGTAAGTCACTGGTTGTAAGTCACTGGTATGAATGTAAGTCACTGGTATAAATACCAGCCATTGTACATTTCAGTTCTCTTGAATAATGTCCCATTGCCTTTGAAGACACTGAAAATCACAATAAAAGCAAACAAATCCAAGACCTTATCATTGCGCTTATTTTAAAGCTTGTCTTCTAGGCTATTCAGTTTTTGCCACTGGAGGTTGTTTAATTTTATTTTTAAACGATCAGTGAAAAGTTCACAATACAGGATCATATTCTGACAAGCATCATTGCTAACTTGACTAACTGAATATTCTAACTTAGTCAAATATTATGACTTCTATCTTTTGATCAGCCTAAAGACTGCCTAGAGACAAGCAATTAATTTTTAGTCGTTCAAATAATTTCTGCTTACGTGTAAGTCTGTTTCATGCCTTACTAATTTCCTTTTTACCGTATCTATGACTCAGTGTTAGAAATATGCACACCTTAGATAATCAGGTTTCATACTGATTTATTATTTTTCCAGTCAAGCCCTAGTAAAAATGCATAATATTTAACTAGGGTACAATTATAAACGTTGCATATATAGTTTAACTGCCTTAACTCATGTAGAAGAATGCACAGGTGTTTCCTTTGGCTAAATGTTCCATGCTTTAAGTTATATAATTTGTCTATTTGTTCTTATTAAGGTCCTAATGATCAGATAAAGCGATGGCTTGGAAATGTGTATTGTTTGAAACATATTACAAAATATTTGAAAAGGTTGATTTTAGAAACAATTTCATTAGGAAATTTTAAGCATGTAGCATTTATCATCTCTCCCTTTTGCTATTTATTGAACCATCCTGTTATTTTTTAATGGCTATTGTTTCAAATAAGAATCTTAATATAATTTACAGAGATTTTTGAGCTTTTTGTTTGTTTGTGTGCAAGTACTGAAATCAGTTGGTGAATCTTAAGGAAAAAAAATTATTTGGTAGAGGATGGAGACTAAATTTGAAAGGCACTTTGAAGCTATGTTTGAAAGGCACTTTCCTAAATCTTTCCTGATTGGTGTTTGCTTTCTGTTTGCTCTGACTTGTTGAACCACCAAGAGTTTCAAAGGTTAAGTGCAAACTTTGGTAGTGTATCTGCATTTCGGAAAACTGAAAGTTAAAAAGAGGATCATAATCTTCTCATGCAGTGAAGCAAAGGGTTTGCCTTGAAAGCTCATCAGTGTTGTGATTTGACAGTGAGCAGTAATGTTTGTTTAAGAGGATTGGTGGCCAGAAATAAGCCACGGTGTCTAATGAGACACAGGGACCGGCTGGGCAAGATGCCACAGCATTTCTTGCGGGTGCCTTTTTCATAAGCAAGATGGCCTCAGACTGAAGAGGATGGTCACAAAGTCTGGGAGAAATAGAGAGCAGACTGGAAAATTTGGACTTAATGGAGAAGATCTAAGCAAGCCCTGGGATTTTGAAATGAGTGATTTTGTGGAGCTGTGATCGCCTTCAGATCAAATGGGGAATGTCTGTGGATGTGTAAGAGCTGAGAAAGAGGAACAGTATTTAGATCCTGCCAAAACTCCTTTGAGTCCTGAAAAATATTCTCCCGGAAGAAAATACTTCAGAAAAAAACCGATCAAGAAAATTGGAGGTGACACAGGGTCCATAGAGCCAAATAGTGAAAATGAAGGCAAGAAGAAGAACAGCATTCAGCTTTCAAAAGAACAGCCAGCTCGTTCATCCAGGGAACTGGTACAGGAGGAATCTGTTACCCCAAACCCCACCCTGGAGGATGGTATTCAGCAAGGGAAGACAGGAGTTGTAGCTGACTGTGTTAAACAGAAACTTCCGCCTGGTGCTGCAAGCCGTTGCTCTTACCATGTGTACATTTCTCTTGCTAAAGACAGTGAAACAGACATAAAAGTTAGTGGACTGGATGAAAAGCTTTCAGAAAAAGACAACACTCCATGTTGCGCAAAGAGGAATGAACGTTTAGATGATGTCAACACAAGAGAAATAACATTCCAGGACAAAACTGATATTTTTTCTTTGCAGAAGGCAGCCAGCTTAAGTTCTCTTCCCTGTGGTTTAGAGAGATCACTCGAAAAAACTGGGTTTGCATCTAAAAGTTATAGCAGCCTTCAAGAAAGGCAAAATGCTGAGAGATTTTGCCCTCATGCAATACACCATTTTCAGTTTAAAAAAAAGAGATGCCATTCCCTCTGTACTAATGTGTCCTCTGTTTCCAAGGACACGAATAGAAATGAGGTAAGTGAGATGTGGGGTCTGAATTTAAATAAATAAGTATTCCAAGTACTCACATCAGACTGAGGTTTTGTAATTTGTATTTTATAAAAGTTATTTTTATGTCAGTTCATTAAAAGCTGTAGAGTTTTTATTGTGTTTTATATGTAGCCTTAGGTTTGATTATTATGATTTATTTATTTATTTATTTTTGCTATCCACATTCTTTAATCACACTTTAATCCTCAAATTTTTGTTGTTCGTGGAAGACTTTAAAAGGCACCACATCAACAGAATGTAGATCTTTTGAATTTCTCTTGTTCACGTTTCTTGACTTTTCTTGTGAAATAATAGTCTATAGAAACTTAGATGTCCTGTAGGTAAATGTTAAGTTAGAAAACAGTCATGACAAGACAGTAGATTTGCAATAGATACAAGGAGGATACAGTACAATTATCAGGCAATACTGACTAGCTGATCTTCCGGTTTGAAAAGCCAGATTTCAGTTCTCCGTTAGTTTTCATGCACAGAAACATTAACATAATTGCTTTCAATTCTGTGTTTGTGTGTTCAGGATAAGAGCACAGATGAAATTGCCCAAATCATTTCTGTCCCTTTGTTATGTGAGTTTTTCCCTGGCCCCAGTCTAAAATCAGAAATCCTTGGGCTAGCTTGTCACAGGCATTTGAAAATGACACTAACTACCAGGAAGTTGAGATCTTTATTTCTGACACTGATATTTAGCCTTAGACAAATTACTTATCTGGGATTTTTACTTGTCTTTAAAATGTAATTGGATGTGTATTTATTTACTTGCCTGAGAAGTATATTACCCAAATGACCTCTATCTGTTACTGTCTGGGAGTTGATAAATTCTTCTTTAAGCTGTTCCTAACTTCATCTTTTAAAAAATTCTGGACATAAATGGCATTTATGATGTTAAATATTTGTGGCCAGGTCATTGTGTCAGTGTGCAAAGATCATTTGCACAGTGATAGAAGGAGGCTTTATGAGGGTTAGCGTGTGCGCCATCGTCTTTGACCTTGGCAGCTGAGTTCCCTTGAAGGTGTCCTGGTGTCCTGTTTATATACACCACCACACCTTGCCAATATTATGTCACCAGTTCTGTTTATATTTTACAGTGGTTACATTTTAAAGAGAAAGCATCCAGCCTGTGTGATTATCTGTGTAGGTCTGGCATAGAGGCCAGTGCATGTTCATAAATTTAAGCACTTGCTTTGTTTTCACATGTGTTTTCCAGCTGTTTTTTCATCATTTGGCTTCCAATAAGCTGTACTGTTTTTCATTCATGGAAATTCTTCTAATCTGTTTCCTAAGTGGTACATAAGCCTTTTTTATTTTGGTATTATCCTCATGCCAAGGATTTTACCCTTTTTTGTCATTTGTGTATCCAGTGATTTTTGAAACTTCAATGAAAAATACATGTGAAAATAAGTCATAAACCAGCCAACAGATTTGTTAAATATTATGTGGAGGCACGCAGCAAAACTTGACTCTTCTGGGTTAAAGCTGAATGGAATGACCAGTGTTTTTTCTGAGGAGTTTGACATCTCACTTCCCTATAGCTCAGATAAGACTGTTTGTTCTGTGACGTACAAGGAGTCAGAACCAGCAGTTTAGCTGTTTCTCAGAGGACATTCTTCATGTTTCCTTGGAGGTGTTTCACTCTGCTTAATTATCTTTGGTTGGAAATATCCGAAATGTCTTTATCTTACTTTGGATTCTTCATTTTTCATTGGAATAGTAGATGCTAATGAGAACGCCCAGCCCCTTCAGTACTGTTTCATCCCAGAAATGGCCTCTTAGCCAGCATCCTTTATTTGCTCTTGCAAGTTATTTTTCATGTGTTCCCTACTTGATGCATTCTTACTCTTAGTTATATGCAGAGTTGGACTTGACTTTTGAGTTAACTTTCAGGTCGAGTAGTATACAGTTCTTACAGTGTACAGTAGTGTACAGGTTGAGTAGTGTGCAGAACTTATCTTAACCTTTCTTTCTCCTGGTTCTGTGACATTTGTCATTCTCAGTACAGTTGACCAGCCTACCTCCTCTTCAAGTACTTGCAATGATACACTGACCTACACTGTATAAAATAGGCAAAATAGATGGTTCCTCTTATTCAGAATGAAGAAATAGAAACACAGAGAGGTTAAATAAATCCTTTAGGCAGGTTGGGTGCAGTGGCCCACATCTGTAATCCCAACATTTTGGGAGGTTGAGGAAAAAGGATAGTTTGTTTTAGCCCATGAGTTTGGGACCAGCCTGGGCAACATTGTGAGACCTTGTCTCTACAAAAAAATAAAAAATAAGCTGGGTGTGGTGGCATATATCTATAGTCCCAGCTACTGGGGAGGCTGAGGTGAGAGGATCCCTTGAGCCCAGGAGGCTGAGGCTGTGGTAAGCTGTGACTGTACCACTGCCCTACAACTTGGGCAACAAAGTGAGAACCCAACTCAAACAAACAAACAAACAAACAAACAACAAACAAAACCCCTTAAGGCAACATGGGAAATGGGATTAGCTGAGTTAAACTATGGCACAATAACCTACTTCATTTTTGTCAAGGGAGTTCTAAAGGGGATTGCTGAGAGGTCAGAGCAGAGGTTGTTTATAAGGTCATTTATGAATGATGAGTGTTATAATCAGAGGTGGCAAAGGTTAGGTCGTGTTTGAGGACAGGGAGTAATAAGCTCAGTTCTGCATCTTTTTCAGGGATCCCTGTTTGCTAAGACTCACCTTGTACCTTGTGACAAGGTTTCCTACCTTTACCCTTGAACTCCTCCCATAAATCATTATCTTTCTTTAGTTTCACAAATGCCACCTCTTCCCAGTCTTATTAAGTTGATGTTAGCAAAGATGGTTGTTTTCTTTATCTAAAGACTATGTGCTCTTTAACTTGACCACGTGTAAGAGTCATCCAAGGAGATTTCAAAAAGATAGGTGTCTGGATACCAACCTCAGTGATTGTAATGTAATAGATCAGGGTGGGACTCGGTAGGTGATTCTAATGGCCAGGACTGTGAATAACGAACTTTTTACCATTCTTACTCTACAGCGAGCAGTCATTCTCAAAGTCCCTGCAAGAAGAATCATCTAGAATTCTTATTGAAAAACCTTACCCTGATTTAATTTAACTAGAATATCTTCTGATGGGGTATGAGAATATGTTGCATTTGTTTTATGCACCTTCTTATATGTTTTTAAAAACACTAAATTTCAAGAACCAGCATGACATTAACGTTTGCCATTTCAGTTTCTTCTTAATGTGGGTTTTCTTAAGAGCAGTGTGCATTATGGGCCTGGAAGACAGAAGTTCTAAGTTCTTCTAGCCAGGCTTTGTTATAAGAGAGCTGTATGAATTGGGCAGTTTTCTTAACTTCTCTGGGTCTCAGTTTCATTTTCTATAAAATGAGGATATTGGAGTAGATCATGATACTACTACTAGAACTCATGCTATTTATTCAGTCTTACTATATGCCAGGCATTTTATCATTATATTGTTTAATCTTCAGAGCAAGTTTATGAAGTATTTGTATTACTGTCTCGATCTTAATAGATGAAGAAACCGAAGCTCACGAAAGTTACATAACTTGCTCAACTAACTTACCGAGTAAGTGGTAGAACTTTGCCTTGACCAAGATTGTCTATGAAGCTGAACTTTTTACCTGAAGCAATTTACTCTTTTCCTACATACAGCTCTTCCAGTTTTAAATTTCTGTGAATCTGTGTACATAAATGTGTACCTTTTGTTT
Source organism: Carlito syrichta (assembly GCF_000164805.1). Lineage (NCBI taxonomy): Eukaryota > Metazoa > Chordata > Mammalia > Primates > Tarsiidae > Carlito > Carlito syrichta. The sequence continues at coordinate 119,701 of NW_007232451.1, forward strand.
GTTCAGTGTTATTACTCCTCCTTTTTTCCTCTCTCTTTTATTCCTTTATCAGACATTTATTATGTATTCAAACAAAATGAGGCATTCCAAGAAAAGTAAAATATAGCATTATATCCTATTGTTTATTCACAAGAAATGACATGGACCATGGCTGTAAACTTAGTCACCCAAAAATTAGGCTTCTGAAATGACATTCAGGAATAATTTTAACTTCTCACCAAACCATGTGGCTGTATTAGCTAATGAAAATTGAACTATTTTTATGTTCCTTTTTATCATTTGGTAAATGACTATTGAACTATTGAATAGTGCAGTGACCTAAGGGAAAGAAGCCAACAAGAGAAAGAGGAGAAATGAATGTGGATGGTGTATAGAATATTTTCCAATCTCCGAATAATGAGGAGTTGAATATTTTATTACATCGCCTTTTGTATTTAAAAAAAACTTTGAAAAAAAATCTAATAACCGTCTCAGAGTATGAGAGTAATACATTGATATTCATTCTCCCTGAAATATACTTACTCATTTTTTTCTCTAACCAAATCTTTCATGGGGTTCAGGCTACAGAATTCATACTTAGAACTCAAGGATTAGGGTAAAATCTAAATGTGTTTTTCTTCTCGTAAGTATGGTACTTTGCTCCACAGATCTTGAAGACATTCATTCTGTGGCTGACTAGTTAGCTCATTTTGGGGAAACATTTTATGTCTTTTTTTAGAAACGAAAATGGATTTATTGATTTTCTTGACAATTTCTAGTCATTATGTTTTCATAGCCAGTTTGTGAAATTTTAGTTTTAGTATACTTGCTAAGAATTTGGGTCCCTATCACATTATAAAGCCCTTGTCTTTTAAGTTAAATGAAGGACATACAAAAGTTTTAAATCCTTTGCTCTACAAATTTAAAAAGGCAGTTATATTTATATTATTTCTCTGTTTAAGTAGAAATAGATGAGAATTTATTCAAAGTAGTTGATTTAGAGCATTAGTACTTCAACTTTATCAGCTTTTAATTACTTTTTCCCTCTATTTAACCTTTCATTTTCCATAGGCCGATTGTATTAGTTAGAATTTTAAAATGTTTATGCCATCTTTGCAGTTAAAATATTGGTGCATTTTCACACTTTTTTTTTTAAACTTGGAAGTAGATGCTAAAAATGTGTTGATTACACATGTTTTTGCCAAAACAGTTTAAGAGATTTTTGAAGAAATTGTCTTAGGAAGCAAACATCTTGGCTTGGAAATATTTGCCTGTGTTGACAAATTCAATATGGAATTCGCTTCTGTCTGACTGTAGTGTCAAGTGGTGTGAATAAAAGTTTAAGCCACATGATACCTTCTTGCACAGTTACCTCATTCACTGTGGGGCATGCACCATTCTCAGCCCTGTGTGTATGTTGTCTTAGTCTCTCAACATAAAGGAGGTACTATTGTTATCTTCATCTTATACAAGAGGAAACTGAGGTTCAGAGAAGTCACACGACTAATAAGTGGTGGAATCAGGGGATTGAATGCCAGTGGTGCCTCTTCCCAGCTCTGCACCAGTTTTTCTCCCAGTGGTCAACATTTGCTTTTGAAAAAACTTGAGACAGTGAGATAAGAGGAGAATCCTGAGCTTACCTTTTCCAACCTGATGTTTTCATTTGTATTAATACTAAATGCTCTCAAATAGAATATCATCGTTTAGAAAAATGTCTGAAGGAATTTAGCTTTAGTTTTTATTTATCTTAAATTTATTTTATTTTTAGTTTTTGTATTGGCAGGGTCTTGCCCAGCTGTTCTCCAACTCCTAGGTTTAAGCGATCCTCCTACCTTAGCCTCCCAAAGTGCTGGGATTACAGGCGTGAGCCACTGTGCCTGGCCTGAATTTTCACTGGATAATGTTTGTGTATGTAACCCTCTCAACTGACATGGATTTTGTCCTGCACAGAAGAACATTTGACTAGCCATCCTATCTACATCCGCTCTGTGTCCCACAATTCCGTTTCTGCTTCTGGGGAATGAGATGGTTCATCAATAAGTAAAGCTCCTTCAGCAGTGTTATAGGGAAGTAATGAGGCTTGGTGAACTGGAGGAAAGAAAACTTACCAGACGTTGAGTCAGAAGAATTACATTTAACCCAGGTCTTGTTATCCACATCTGTAAAGTTGGGTGGTTTCTTGTTTTGAGGATTAAGTAAGGTCATATTTGTGAAAAAGACTTAGGAGACTATAAAGTGCCTTATAACGTCTATCCGGGAGAAAAGAGGAAGTATCTTGTAACCATCCTCTGAGTAGAAGAGTATAAGTTTTCAAAATTTTTGACGGGGCATGTCTTTCTCTTCTCTGGACATAGTTCTGCATAGCCAGAGTGACTCCTTCTCCCTTGACTTCCCCTTCACTCACCCTCTTATTTCCTCAGCATTTATTTACTGAATACCTAATGTGTGTTAGTGTACTGACTATATTCTTCAAATTCCACGGTTAGTTTAAAACTTTGTCAACCTGTTGGAATGAAAATACCCCTGGAAGTAACCAAATTCTTGAAATGCATTTTGGTAATTTATACCTTAAACTAGTACAGATACATATTAAAGGCATTATTGAGAGTGACTCTGATATGAGAGAGAAAGAGAACATAATGCCAGAGGCAAATCTGCTCTTCTGTGAGGGCAAAGGCTATCAGGAACGGAGGTGTGACAGGTCTAGTGAGGAAAATTTGTATGAACCCTGACATGTAGTTCATGGTGAAAGACTCGGGAGTGTATCCTTCTTTGAAAATGTGTAGTGTTCTATGTATCAGCTACTCTGCCAGTGTAGGATGTGCCACTGAGAAGCTCCACTGAAGAGTCTTGACTTTCAATGTAAGGCAAGGTTAGGGGATTCTCTTTCATGACCTATGTCTGTGCCACCATTTTCCGAGCAGTGAGTGCACTGAAAGGAAGCCAGTTAGTGGCACCCACTGTAGCTACTGACACAGAGGAAAAAGTTGTCTGAGTTGTAAGGATAGATTCATTTTCTGAATGTGAAGGAGAAATTTAAATTTCTTGTAGATTCTGGATTTAGGAGAATCTAGGAGAACCAATTTCATACCCTATCCCTCTTACTAGCATGCTGTGAAACCCTGGGTAAGTGACATCACCTCTTTTGGTCTCAGCTTGTTCATAGTGAGATAAGGACATCCACCATATGTCTCTGCTTCCTCTTAGTTTGAATTCCCTTGATTTCTTCATCTTCATTATATTTATAACTTTCTCTAAGCTAAATTTCTCATTTCTATTAACCTCAAAGATGTTGCCTTTTCTACTCTTAGACATGTTATTTAGATCATAAATTCGATAATACTTTAAGAATAAATTACACAATTATTTTTACAAATCTTTAAAAATAATAGTTACATTATTTGTCTTGTATAGAATAAGGAAATGCATATGTTTTATAAAAAGAGAATACGCTTTTAGAAATATTCGAGTCAACTTAGGAGTTGGCTGTTCCTTTGTACTCAGTGCATGCCATGACCATGACAGCGTCTGTGAAAACAGGGTGTTCCTGTTGCCCAGTTGTCTGGTGACGTTGACTTTGCTCATAGGACTTTCACATTTACAGATTCAGCTGACTAACACGGGTGAGGGTGTTGCAATTCATTTAGCAGTAAGTGAGTCATTTAACAATAAGCTGTGAGTGAAATCAGAGTGCACTGTAGGATGGGATAGACTGACTTGTTTCCTTTCATTGGAAAGACATTTTAAAGCTATTTACTACATCAAGTTTATGAAATTTTTTAAGAGAAACAATTCAGGTGAAACTCAACTTCTCTGCTTGATGCTGGACTCTCACTGAGTGTTCTCTGGGCTTGTGCCCCTTGCTGGGTACTTTTGTGCAGTGGTCAGGGTGTTCTATTGTTGAAAAGTGAGGTTGATTGGAAACCACTGAATTTTATAAAAAGTAAAGGTAACAGGGCATGCTCATTCATGCCAAAGGAAAGCATGAAATGTGTGTTTCTGATCTTTCATATTTTTTCTTTCTTTAATACTTCCTTCTTTCCTTTCTCTTCCTCCCTCCTCCTTATTCTGCAGTTAGTTATTGAGCACCTAATATGTGCCCATGTTGGATTGAGTATAGGGGAATATTCCAAGGGGAAAAGTAACTTGAACAAAGGACCCTAGGAGAGAGGTAGCATGTGGTGCAGACAGCTTGATATTCATATGGTTTGACCAAAGGAGAGGAGAAGGAGAATGGCTTGGGTCTGGATCACTGTGGCTGCAGAGCAAAGAACAACTGAACTGGGAATGACAGTAGGATAGGTCTTAGTACTGCGAGACTAGTTAGGAGGTGCTTACAAATCCAGGCACTATGACTTCATTCCAGAAGAAAATGGAAGCCTAATAGATCTATTACAACTGTGTTTTATTTTATTTTATTTTATTTTTTGAGTTGGAGTCTCACTCTGTCGCCCAGACTGGAGTGCAGAGGCACGCTCCTGGCCACCACAGCCTCAACCTGCTGGACTCTGGCGATCTTTCCACCTCAGCCTTCCAAGTAGCTGGAACTACAGGCGCATGCTACCATGCCCAGCTAATTTTTCATTTATTGTAGAGACGAGGTCTCACCAAGTTGCCCAGGCAGGTCTCGAACCTGTGGGCTCAGGCAATCCACTTGTCTTGGCCTTCCAAAGTGCTGGGATTACAGACTGAGCCACTGAACCTGGCCACGACTGTTTTAAAAGCCGGGCTCAGTGGCTCAGCCTGTAATCCCACGCCTTTGGGAGGCTGAAGTGAGTG